>NW_026974897.1:300000-586351 GCF_030014295.1 Loxodonta africana | reverse complement strand
ATTGTGATTTTTATATTTCTCTTTCTCAATTACATTTTGAGTGTGATGGGGAACTTAGCTATCATCCCCCTCACGCTGTTGGATCTTCGCCTCAAGACGCCAATGTATTTTTTTTCTCTGAAATTTCTCCCACTTGGAAATCTTATTGACAACAATATCTATTCCTAGATTTCTGACAAGCATTGTGACTAAAAACAAAATCATTTCCTGCAATGGTTGTGCATCTCAATTGTTCTTTTTCCTCTTAATATGTGTTACAGAGTTTCACCTTCTGCCTGTCATGTCTTATGACTCTTATGCAGCCATCTGCAAATAGTTGCATTATCCCATCATTATCAGAAGCCAAGTGTGCTACCAACTGGTACTCAGTTCATGGACAGCTGGTTTTCTGATTACCTTTCCACCGTTGGTCATAGGGCTGAAACTAGAACTCTGTGCTTCCAAAGTAATGGATCATTTCATGTGTGACACTTCTATTTTACAGATGTCTTGCATAGACACTCACTTCCTAGAATTAATTTCATTTGTTTTTATCAGCTATAATACTTGTGGTCACATTGCTGTTAGTGATTTTTTCCTATACATATATAATCAAGACCATTCTAAAAATCCTTCCTGCTCAGAAAAGAACGCTTTTTCCACTTGTTCTTCCCACATGATTGTAGTTTCCCTTACTTATGATAGCTGTATCTTCATTTACATGAAGCCATCAGCAAAAGAAAGGGTGACTTTATCCAAAGGTATAGCTGTTATCTATGCTTCATTTGCTCCTTTATTAAATCTCTTCATTTATAGTCTAAGGAACCAGCAAGTGAAACAAGTTTTCAAGGATACTTTCAAAAAGATTGTCACTGTTTTCAAAAAATGAGGAAAAATTTTTTAAATTTTGATGTAAACATTAAATAAAGATTATTGCTCCTATGTTCCTGTTTACTTAATCTGTTCTTTCAATTAATTGACTTTCTTATAGCATTTTAAACAAATTCAGTGTGATTCACTCTTCCCTACTTCTCTTTATGATTAATATTTCCTGCAGTGTTATAGAATTCTCCCTTTTAGATTTCACCACAAATTTATTATTATTATTACCTCCCAAGATATGGAACTCTTTTTCCCTTAAAAAAAAACTAAGAAAAAATCCAATTATAATTATTTATTAATATACTGTGTACAGAAGTCCTGATGGTGTAGATGTTAATTGCTATGGCTGCTAACCAAAAGGTTGGCAGTTCAAATCCACCAGGTCCTCTGTGGAAACCCTATGGGGCAATTCTATTCTATCCTATAGGGTCGCTAGGAATCAGAATCAACTCACCGTCATCAGGTTTGGTTTTTCATTTTATACCCTGTACAAATGGTTGGATGAGTATAATTGATTAACATCCATTTAGTATAGTATGCTTATCCTAGGTTCTACACTAGTCAAAATTTTGGTCCTTATTAGGATGAAAAAGCTTACTGTGGAGGAAACAAAGAAACCAACAAATATCATAGATAGTAATTTCTCTTATAATGGAGCAATATACAGAATTATGTGTTCATAGTAATGAATGCTTACTTACTTTAGTGAATCAGGAATGCAGTTCGAAAAGAGGTGATTCTTGTGACACTTGCAATATACATGAAAGAACGTGTAAAGGAATGATATAGACGTGTATAAGAGCATGCACACTATTCGGGGGCACTAGGAAGTATTTCAAATACTGCTAGCTAGTATCACTAACCCGAAAATGAGTAGCACAGTGTTCTGTGTCAGCTAGCCAGGTTGTAACTCCAGATTTACATGTCAGCCTGGTTAAGTTTCCCAAACTCTCTATCGATAAGTTTCTCCATTCATGAGATATAAATAACAATTGTTCTTACTTGATAAGGTTATTTTCAGAATGAAATGAAGTATGTATAAAACAATTCAAGGTCACCACGTGGCCTACAATGAGCTCTCAATAAGTGTTAGCTGCCCTTTGGGAGGAAAAATTGTGTCAGTTAGGGTAGATTGTAACAACGCAAGAAAAAGAGGAAGGCTTTAAATCATAAAAAATTTTGTTATTTTTGTTGTTAAACAGTGCCGTCAAGTCAGTTCGACTCATAGCGACCCCATGTACAAAGGACAGAAACATGGGTCCTGCGCCACCCTCACAATTGTTGCTATGTTTGAGCCCATTGTGGTAGGCACTGTGTCAATTCATCTTGTTGAGGATCCTCCTATTTTTTGTAGATATTCTGCTTTAGCAATCATGATATCTCTCTCAAGGTACTTGTCTCTTATAATAACATGTCTAAAGTACTTGAAGTCTCGCCATCTTCATTTCTAAGGAGCACTCATTCTGTACTTTTTTGAAGACAGATTTTTTCACCCTCCTGGCAGTCCATGGTATAGTCAATAAAAAAAAATAAAAATAAATAACTTTTTTTTCAATACCCTTTGCCAATGCCATAATTCAAATGGAAAAATTTTTCTTCAGTAATTTTTATTCCTTGTCCTGCCTTTGCATGCATATGTGGCAATTAAAAATATCATGGCTTGGGTGGGGTCCACCTTAGTCCTAAAAGTGAGGTCTTTGTTTTTAACACTTTAAAGAGGTCTTTTGCAACAGATTTGTCCAATGCAATGTGTTGTATGATTTCTTTTTTCATTTGACCTTTTTCTTTTTTTGTATTGTAATTTTTTTTTTAATTTAGATGAAGGTTTACAGAGCAGATTTGTTGCTCATTAAACAATTAATAAACATATTGTTTTGTGACATTAGTTACCAACCCCATAACATATCAACGGTCTCCCTTCTCAACCTTGGGCTCCCTATTACCAGATTTCCTGTCCCCTCCTCCCATCTCATCCTTGCCCCTGGGTTTGTGTGACTATTTACTCTCATTTTGTTTTATGAGCCTGTCTGATCTTTGGCTGAAGGGTGAACCTCAGGAATGACTTCAGTACTGAATTTAAAGTGTGTCCAGGGGGCATACTCTGGGTGTTTCTCCAGGCTCCGTCAGACCAGTAAGTCTAGTCTTTTTTTGTGAGTTAGAATTTTGTTGTACATTTTTCTCCAGCTGTGTCCAGGACCCTGTATTGTGATCCCTGTCAGAGCAGTACGTGGTGGTAGCCAGGCAACACGTAGTTGTGCTAGACTCAGTCTGGTGGAGGCTGTGGTAGTTGTGGTCCATTAGTCCTTTGGGCTAATCTTTCCCTTGTGTCTTTGGTTTTCTTCATTTTCCCTTGCTCCAGATGGGGTGGGACAAGTGGAGTATCTTAGATGGCCACTCACAAGCTTTTAAAATGCCAGAAGCTACTCACCAAAGTAGGATGTAGAACATTTTCTTTATAAACTATGTTATGTCGATTGAGATAGATGTCCCCCGAGGCTGTGGTCGCCAGCCCACAGCCCAGTAATTCAGTCCCTCAGAGAGTTTGGATCTATGAAGCTTCCATGTCCTTGCCTTGGTCAAGTTGTGCTGAATTCCCCAGAATTGTGTATTGTCTTACTGTTCACCAAATTTACCACTTATCTATTGTCTAGTTGGCATTTTTCCTTCCCCAACCCTCCCCTTCCTAGGATTGTTTCTTGCTGTGTGTAAGCCTTTTCATGAGTTTTTATAATAGTGGTCTCATGCAGTATTTGTCCTTTTGTGATTAATTTTTTACACTCAGCGTAATGCCCTCCAGATTCATCCATGTTGTGAGATATTTCACAGATTCATCATTGTTCTTTGTTGTTGCATAGTATTCCATTGTGTGTATGTACTATAGTGGTTTATCCATTCAACTGTTGATGGCACTTAAGTTTTTTCCATCTTTTTGCTATTGTGAATAATGCTGCAATGAACATAGGTGTGCATGTGTCTGTTTGTGGGATGGCTCTTATTTCTCTCGGATATATTCCTAGGAGTAGGATAGCTGTGTCATAAGGTATTTCTATTTCTAGCTTTTTAGGGAAGCTGCTGTACCGTTTTCCAAACTGGTTGCACCATTTTACTTTCCCACCAGCAGTGCATAAGAGATCCAGTCTCTCTGCGGCCTCTCCAACATTTGTTATTTTCAGTTTTTTGGATTTGTGCCAGTAATGTCACGGTGAGACGGTATCTCATTGTAGTTTTGATTTGCGTTTCTCTAATGGTTAGTCATCTCGAGCATTTCCTCATATGTCTGTTAGCTGCCTGAATGTCTTCTTTAGTGAAGTGTCTATTCATATCCTTTGCCCATTTTTTTTAATTGGATTATTTTTTTGTTGTAGAGGTGTTGGGTTTTCCTATAGATTTTAGAGATTAGACCTTTGTCAGATTTGCTATAGACAGTTTTTTTTCTCAGTCTGTAGGATGTCTTTTTACCCTTTTGGTGAAGTCTTTTGATGAGCATAAGTGTTTAATTTTTAGAAGATACCAGTTATCTAGCTTATCTTCTGTTGTTTTTGTATTGTTAGTTATGGTTTGTATGCTATTTATGCCATGTATTTGGGCCTCTAGTGTTGACCCTGGTTTTTCTTCTATGATCTTTATAGTTTGGGGTTTTATATTCAGGTCTTTGATCCATTTGAATTAGTTTTTGTGTATGGTGTGACATTTGGGTCTTATTTCATTTTTTTACAGGTGGACATCCAGTTTTGCCGGGACCATTTATTAAAAAGACTATCTTTTCCCCATTTAACGGGCTTTGGACCTTTGTCAAAGATATAGTGACCAGGTGGGTGGACTTCCGTCTGGGCTCTCAGTTCTGTTCCACTGGTCAAAGTGTCTGCCGTTGTACCAGTACCAGTTTTTTTGACTACCATAGCTGTATAGTAGGCTCTAAGGTCAAGTAGTAGGAGTCCTCCTACTTTGTTCTTTTACTTCAATAGTGCTTTACTTAGGCATTTTTGCATTGCCTTTTGCTTTGCCTTTTAGTCTTTATTCCTTTCCTTGCCTCGCCGTTTTGCCTTTTTTCTTTTTGCCTTCCCTTTTTTCTTTTTGCTGTTTTGCATTTTTACCTTGCTTTACCTTGCCTTTTCCCTTGTCTTTTTGGATTTTTGCCTTTTTTCCATCTTAACTTTTGCCTTATCTCTTCCTATTTGCATTTTGGCATTGCCTTTTTGCTTTGCCTTTTAGGCTTTGTTCTTTTCCTTTCATTGCCTTTTGTCTTTTTACTTTTTTACCTTTTAGCCTTTTCGCTTGCCTTGCCTTGCTTTGCGTTTTAGCCTTTTTGTCTTCCCTTGTGTTTTTGCTTTTTTCCCTTTCCTTTTTGCCCTGTGTGTTGCCTTTTTGCCTTGACTTTTCCCTTTTAACTTTGCTTTTTTCATTGCCTTTTTGCCATTATGACTTGCCTTTTTACCAGTTTGCCTTCCCTTTTTGCCTTTTTACCATATTGCCTTGCCTTTTCCCTTTTTGTCTTCCCTTTTTGCCTTTTTCCCTTGCGTTTTACCTTTTAGCCTTGTCTTTTGACTTTTTGCCTCTTTTCCTTTTTTACGTTAGCTTTACCTTTTTGGCTATATATACTTTTGCCTTGCCTTTTTGCATTTTTCCCTTTTGCTTTTTTGCCTTTTTGCTTTGCCTTTTTGGTTTTGTGCCTTTTAACCTTGCCTTGCCTTTTTTCCCTTTTTGCGTTTTTCCCTTGTCTTTTTGGCTTTTTGACTCTGCCTTTTTACCTTTTGCTTCTTTGTGGTCTTTTTGTCCTTTTGCCTTTCTTTTTTGCCGTTTTTCCTTGCCTTTTCCCCTTTTTGTCTTGCCTTTTTGCCTTACCTTTTCCCTTTTTGCCTTTCCTTTCAGTTTTTTGGCCCCTGTTTTTGACTTTTTCTCTCTTTGCCTTTTTTCCTTTTTGCCTTATCTTTTTGCATTTTTGCCCTTTTGCCTTGCCTTTTTGCCTTACCTTTTTTCCATTTTGACTTGCCTTTTTGCCATTTTTCTTTTTGACTTCGCTTTTTCCTTTTTTGAATTTTTATCTTGCCTTGCCTTGCCTTTTTGCCTTTTTGCTTGCCTTTCCCTTGGCTTTTTGGATTTTTGCCTTTTTTCCATTTTTACTTTTGCCTTATCTCTCTTCCTTTTTGCATTTTTGCATTGGCTTTTGCCTTTTTGCTTTGCCTTTTAGCCTTTATTCCTTTCCTTTCATTGTCTTTTTGCCTTTTTACTTTTTTGCCTTTTTCCTTCCCTTGCCTTGTTTTATGTTTTGCCTTTTTGTCTTTCCTTGTGTTTTTGTCTTGTTCCCTTTTTCCCTTTCCTTTTTGCCTTGACTTTTTCCCTTTTAACCTTGCCTTTTTCATTGCCTTTTTGCCTTTATGACTTGCCTTTTTACCGATTTGCCTTCAATTTTTGCCTTTTTACTATATTGCCTTGCCTTTTTGCCTTTTCCCTTTTGCCTTGCATTTTACCTTTTTGAATTGTCTTTTGACTTTTCCCCTATTTGCCTTTTGCCCTTTTGCCTTACCTTTTTTCTTTTTGTCCTTTTGCCTTGCCTTTTTGCCTTGCCTTTTTCTCTTTTTGCCTTCCCTTTTTCCCTGTTTTGCCTTCTGTTTTAGCTTTTTGCCTTGTCTTTTTTACTTTTTCCCTCTTTGCCTTTTTTCCTTTTTGCCTTGCCTTTATTCCTTTTTGCCTTGCCTGTTTTCTTTTTACTTTTTGCCTTTTTACCTTGCCTTGCCTTACCTTTTTGCCCTGCCTTTTTCCCTTGTCTTTTTGGCTTTTGCTTTTTTCCTTTCCTTTTTTCCATTTTAACTTTTGCCTTACCTCTTTTCCTTTTTGCATTTTGTATTGCCTTTTTTCCTTTTTCACATTTTTCCTTGCCTTGCTTTGCATTTTTGTCTTTTTGTCTTGTCTTGTGTTTTTGCCTTTTTGTCTTGACTTGCATTTTGACTTTTTGCCTTCCTGCCTTTTTGCCTTTCCCTGTCTTTCCTTTTTGCCTTTTTGCAGTGCTTTGCTTTTTTGCCTTTTTCTCTTGACTTTTTGATTTTTCACCTTTTTGCCTTGCCTTTTTGCCTTCAAGCCTTGCCTTCATGCCTTGTGTTTTTGTCTTTTTGCCTTCCCATTTTGTCTTTTTGACTTTCCTTTTTGCCTTGCCTTTTTGTCTTGCCTTTTACCCTATTTGCATTTCCTTTTTGCCTTCATGCCTTGCCTTTTTGCCTTAATGCCTTGCCTTTTTGTCTGTTTGCTTTATTGTCTTCCTTTTTGCCTTCTCTTTTTGCATTTTTACCTTTTTGCCTTTTTATATTGCTTGCCTTGCTTTTTGCCATTTTTGACTTGACTGGCCTTTTTTCCTTTTTTTGCTGTGTCTTGCATAGCCTTTTTCTTTTCCATGACTTGCCTTGCCTCTTTGCCTTGCCTAGTGATGCCTTTTTGCCTTTTGGCCATGCTTTTCTTCCTTTTTCCCTGGCCTTTTTACCGTTTCCCCTTTTTTCTTTCGTCTTGCATTTTTGCCTTCACTTTTGGTCTTTCTGCTTTTTTGCATTTTTGTATTGCCTTTTTGCTTTTTTGCCTTTTTACCTTGACATGTCTTGCATTTTTGCCTTATTGCATTGCAAGGAGCTCGGCAGATCTGCCCTTTGGAAATGAAATGTTTCCTCAGGAAAACTCCATTGCGGTAGCCCTCTTCTGGAAGTGGAACGAGTATGTAGATTTATCGTTAAGAGATTGTTAAAGCACTTTTTAGCCCAGAAAAAACAAGTGCATGGTGAAATCCTAACAAGCTCAAGTGCCTTTCCACAGTTCAAAGTGTATAAATCTACACTCTTTAGCAAGTAAGTGGGCGAGGAGGCAAAATCAGTCTGCATGTTACTCAGTGAAAGAAAGAACTCGCTGACTTCATCCACTCCTCTGAGAAAAGCAGGTATTATGAGAGACTGTCTGTTATTTTCTCTTTCCAGCAATGAGCTCAGAAAATCTGACCCTTGCAAAAGAAACTTCCCTCAAGAAAAATCCATTGCGGTAGTCCCGTTGTTGAAGCGGAAAAAGTATGTAGTGTTTTCATTAAGAGTTGTGAAAGCAAGTTGTTGACCAAGGAAAACAAAGTGCATGGTGAAATTCTAACAAACCCCGGTGCCTTTCCACAGTTCAAAGTGTGTAACTATACACTGTTTTCCAATTAAGAGAGCACAGAAGCAACATCAACCTCCATGAGTCTCAGTGAAAGAGAGAACACTCTGAGTTCTTCCATTCCTCTGAGGAGAGCAGTTAGAATGAGAAAACCGTCATTTGGTTTCACTTTCCTGCAATGAGCTTGACAGATCTGCCCTTTGCAAACGGAAGGTTTCCTCAGGAACCTATATTGCGGTACCTCTCTTCTGGAAGTGGAACGAGTACGTAGAGTTAGCGTTAAGAGATTGTGAAAGCAGGTGGCTGCCCAGGAAAGACAAAGTGCTTGGTGAAATCCTAACAAGCCCAAGTGCCTTTCTACAGTTTTTAATCTATACACTCTTTTCCAAGTAAGAGAGCACAGAGGCAACATCAGTCTGCATGTTTCTCAGTGAAAGAAAGAACTTCCTGACTTCATCCACTCCTCTGAGAAAAGCAGGTATTATTTGAGAGTGTCTATTCTTTTCTCTTTTCTGCAATGAGCGCAGTAAGTCTGACCATTGCAAACATAAGCTTTCCTCAGGAAAGTCAATGGCAGTAGCCCTGTTCTTGAAGCAGAAAAAGTATGCAGTGCTAAGGTTAAGAGATTTTGAAAGGAAGTATTTGCACAGGGAAAACAAAGTGCATGGTGAAATCCTAACAAACCCAAGTGCTTTTCCACAGTTCAAAGTGTGTAACTACACACTCTTTTCCAAGAGAGCACAGGGGCAACATCACCCTGCATGTTTCTCAGTGAAAGAGCTCTCTGACTTCATCCAGTCCTCTCAAGAAAGCAGTCAGAATGAGAAAACCGTCATTCGGTTTCTGTTTCTTTCAATGGCAAAAGGTCAAAAAATCAAAACATGAAGACAAAAAGGCAAGGCAGTAAGGTAAAAAGGATATAAGGTAAACAGGCAAAAAGGCAAGGCATGAAGGCAAAAAGGACAAAAGGCAAAGCAAGGAAAAGCAAAAACGCAAGGCAAAAATGAAAAATGTGCAAAGGCAAGGCAAAAGAGAAAAAGGCAAGTCAATTTAAAAAGGCAAAAAGCCAAGAAAAAGAGGCAAAAAGGCAAGGGAAAAATGAAACGCAAGGCAAGAAAAAAGGGAAAAAGGTAAAAAGGCCTGGCAAGGGAAGGTAAAAAGGTAAAGGCAAAAAGGCAAGAGAAGGTTAGGCAAAAAGGTAAAAAGGCAAAGAAAGGAAAGCAAAAATGGCAAAAAGGCAAGGTAAAGCAAGGCAAAAAGGGATGGCAGGGCAAAAAGTCGAAAGGGCAAAAAGGTTTGGCAAGGCAAGGCAAAAATGCAAAATTAAAGGCAAAAAGGCCTAAAGGCAAAGAGGAAACGCAAAAACGGAAAAAGGCAAATAGGCAATAAGTCAAAGGCAAGTCAAGGCAAAAAGGGAAAAATGCAAGGCAAAGCAAAAAGGCAAAAACGGAAGGCAAGGCAAGGAAAAAGGCAGAAAGGTAAAAAGGCAAAAAGCAATGCAAGGAAAGGCAAAAAGCTAAAAGGCAAAGCAAAAGGCAATGTAAAATTGCAGAAAGGAAAAAAGGCAAGAAAAAAGACAAAAAAGCAAAAAAGAAAAAAGCAAAGCAAAAAGGTAAAAAGTAAAAAAGGCAAGGCAAAAAGGAATAAAACCCAGGAAAAAAGGCAAAAAGGCAAGACAAAAGGGCAAAAAGGCAAAAAGGAAAAGAGGGAAAAAGTCAAAAAGAGAAGGCAAACAGCTAAAACAAAAGGGAAAAGGGAAGGCAAATAAGGAAAAAAGCAAGGTAAAAAGGCACCACAAAAGGCAAAAAGGGAAAAGGGAAAAAGACAAGAGAAAAAGGCAAAAAATCAAGATAAAAAGTCAAAAGGCAAGTGAAGACAGAAAGGCAAAAAAGTAAGGCAAGACAAAAAGGCAAAACCACAAAGCAAGGCAAGGAAAAAGGCAAAGAGATAAAAAAGTAAAAAGGCAATGAAAGGAAAGGAATAAAGGCTACAAGGCAAAGCGAAAACAAAAAGGCAATGCAAAAATGCAAAAAGGAAAAGAGATAAAGCAAAAGGTTAAAGGAAAAAAGGTAAGGAAAGAAGGCAAAAATCCAAAGAGAGAAGGGAAAAAGGCAATGCACAAAGGCAAAAAGACAAAAAAGGAAAGGTAAAAAGGAAAAAGGGAAGGGAAAAAGGCAAAAAGGCAAGGCAAAAGACAAAACGGCAAAAAGATAAGGCAGAAAGAAAAAAGTAAATAGGTGAAGAGGCAAAAAGTCAAAAGGCAAGGGAAAAAGACAAAAAGGCATGACAAAAAGGCAAAAAGGCAAGGCAATACAGTAAAAAGGCAAAAGGGGATGGCAAACTGGTAAAAAGGCAAAAAGACAAATACTAAAGGCCAAAAGGCAATGGAGAAGGCAAGGTAAAAAGGGAAAGAGTCAAGACTAAAGGCAAAAAAGAAAAGAAAAAAGACAAGGGAAAAAAGCAAAAAGACAAGGAAAAAAGGCAAAAGGCAAGTCAAGACAAAAAGGCAAAAACACAAGACAGGACAAAAAGGCAAAAATACAAGGCAAAGCAAGGAAAAAGGCAAAAAGACAATGTAAAGAAAGGAATAAAGGCTAAAAGGCAAAGCAAAAAGGGAAAAACTCAATGCAAAAATGCAAAAAGGAAAAGACATAAGGGAAAAGCTAAAATGGAAAAAAGGCAAGGAAAAAGGCAAAAAGACAAGGGAAAAAGGCATAAAGAAAAGGAAAAGCAAAGAAGCAGAAAGGAAAAAAGGCAAGTCAAAAAGAAAAAAGGCAAAAAGGAATAAAGGCAGAAAAAAAGGCAAAAAGGCAAGGAAAAAGGCAAAGAGGGAAAAGTCAAAAAGACAAGGCAAAAAGCTAAAACAGAGGGCAAAAAAGGGAAAAGGGAAGGCAAACAGGCAAAAACGCAAGGCAAAAATGCAAGGCAAAAGGACAAAAAGGCAAAAAGATAAGGCAAATGGAAAAAAGGCAATGAGGCAAAAAGTTCAAAGTCAAGGAAAAAAGTTAAAATGCAAGGTAAAAAGGGAAAAGGCAAAAAGGCAAGGCAATAGGTTAAAAAGGTAAAAAGACAAGGAAAAAAGGTAAGGAAAAAAGGCAAAAAGGCAAGGCAAAAGGACAAAAAGGCATAAAGATAAGGCAAGTGGAAAAAAGGCTAAGAGGCAAAATGTCAAAATACAAGGCAAAAAGGTAAAATGCAAGGCAAAAAGAGAAAAGGCAAAAAGGAAAGGCAATACAGTTAAAAGGCAAAAAGGGAAGGCAAACTGGTAAAAAGACAAAAAGGTAAGTCATAAAGGCAAAAAGGCAAGGTTACAAGGGAAAAAGTCAAGGCCAAAAGGCACAAAGGGAAAAAGGCAAAAAGACAAGGGAAAAAGGTAAAAATAGAAAGCAAAAAGTCAAGAAGTCAAAAGGCAAGTCAAGGCAAAAACACAAGCCAAGACAAAAAGACAAAAAGACAAAAACGCAAAGCAAGGCAAGGAAAGGAAAAAGGCAAAAAGGTAAAAAGGCAAAAAGGCAATGAAAGGAAAGGAATAAAGGCTAAAAGGCAAAGCAAAAAGTCAAAAGCCAATGCAAAAAGGAAAAGAGATAATGCAAAAGTTAAAATGGACAAAAGACAAATATCTAAAAATACAAGGGATAAAGACAAGGCAAAAGAGGAAAAAAGGAAGGCAATATGGTAAAAAGGCAAATAGGGAAGGCAAATGGTTAAAAAAGCAAAAAGGCAAATCATAAAGGTAAAAAGGCTATGAAAAAGGCAAGGTAAAAAGGGAAAAAGTTAAGGCAAATAGGCAAGACAAAAAGCAAAAAGGCAAGGAAAAAGGCAAAAAGACAAGGAGAAAAGGCAAAACAGCAAAAAGTCAAAAGGCAAGTCAAGACAAAAAGCCAAAACCACAAGGCAAGACAAAAAGGCAAAAATGCAAAGCAAGGAAAGAATAAAGACTAAAAGACAAAGCAAAAAGGCAATGGAAAGTGTAAAAAGAAAAGAAATAAGGCAAAAGTTCAAATGGAAAAAGGCGAGGAAAGAAGGCAAAAAGCCAAAAAGACAAGGGAAAAAGGAAAGGCAAAAAGGCAAGGCAAGGCAAGGTAAAAAGGCAAAAAAGTGAAAGGCAGAGGAAAAAGCAAAAAAGGCAAGGAAAAACAAAAAAGGCAAAAAGAAATAAAGGCAAGGAAAAAGGCAAAAATGCAAGGCAAAAGGGCAAAAAGGCAAGGCACTAAGGTAAAAAAGCAAAAAGGGAAGGCAAACCAGTAAAAAGGCAAAAAGGTAAATCATAAAAGAAAAAGGCAATGAAAAAGGTATGGTTTAAAGGGAAAAAGTCAAAGAAAAAAGCAAGGCAAAAGGCAAAAAAGACAAGGGAAAAAGGCAAAAAGACAAGGAAAAAAGGCAAAAGGCAAGTCAAGACAAAAAGGCAAAAACACAAGACAAGACAAAAAGGCAAAAATGCAAAGTGAGGCAAGGCAAGGAAAAAGGGAAAAAGACAATGCAAGGAAAGGAATAAAGGCTAAAAGGCAAAGCAAAATGCAAAAAGGCAATGAAAAATGCTAAAAGGAAAAGAGATAAGGCAAAATTTAAAATGGAAAAAAGGCAACGAAAAAAGGCAAACAGCAAAAAGACAAGGGAAAAAGGCAAAAAGGCACAACAAAAAGGCAAGGCAAGGCAAGATAAAAAGGCAAAAAAGCGAAAAGTCTAAGCAAAAAAGCAGAAAGGGAAAAAAGAATAAAGGTAAGGCAAAAAGGCAAGACAAAGAGGCAAAGAGACAAGGCAATATGGTAAAAAGGCAAAAAGGGAAGGCAAACCGGTAAAAAGGCAAACAGGTAAATCATAAAGACAAAAAGGCAAGGTAAAAAGGGAAAAAGTCAAAGCAAAAAGGCAAGACAAAAGGCAAAAAGGAAAGGAAAAAAGGGAAAAAGGCAAAGAGACAAGGGAAAAGGGCAAAAAGACCAGGAAAAAGGATAAAAGACAAGGGAAAAGGCAAAAAGGGAAAAAAGCAAGGTAAAAAAAAAGACCAAAAGGCAAGGCAATAAGGAATAAAGGCAAGAAAAAACGCAAAAAGGCAAGGCAAAAAGGCAAAAAGATGAGGCAAAAAGGCAAAGAGGGAAAAAGTCAAAAAGACAAGGCAAAAAGCTAAAACAAAAGGCAAAAAAGGGAAAAAGGGAAGGCAAAAAGGCAAGGTAAAAAGGCAAAGCAAAAAGGCAAGGCAATAGGACAAAAAGGCAAAAAGATAAGGCAAACAGAAAAAAGCAAACAGGCAAAATGTCAAACGACAAGGCAAAAAGGTAAAATGCAAAGCAACAAGGAAAAAGGCAAAAAGGCAAGTTAATATGGTAAAAAGGCAAAAGGGAAGGCAAACCGGTAAAAAGACAAAAAGGCAAGTCATAAAGGCAAAAAGCTAATGAAAAAGACAAGGTTAAAAGGGAAAAAGTCAAGGAGAAAAGGCAATACAAAAGGCAAAAAGGAAAGACAAAAAGGGAAAACGGCAAAAAGACAAGGGAAAAGGCAAAAAAAAAGAGACAAAAAGTCAAAAGGCAAGTCAAGGCAAAAACACAAGGCAAGACAAAAAGGCAAAACTGCAAAGCAAGGCAAGGCAAGGAAAAAGGCAAAAAAAGCAATGGAAGGAAAGGAATAAAGGCTAAAAGACAAAGCAAAAAGGCAAAAAGGCAATGTGAAAAAGCAAAAAAGAAAAGAGATAAGGCAAAAGTTAAAACGGAAAAAAGGCAAGGAAAAAAAGCCAAAGGGCTCAGAAGACAAGGGAAAAGGGCAAAAAGGGAAAAACGCAGGGCAAAAAGGGAAAAAAGGCAAGGCAAGGCAAGGCAAAAAGGAAAAAGGCAAAGCAAAAAGGCAAAAAAGCAAATAGGAAAAAAGGCAAGGCAAAAAGAAAAAAGCAAAAGGCAAGGCAAAAAGGAATAAAGGAAAGGAAAAACACAAAAAGATAAGACAAAAAGGAAAAAAGGCAAAGAGGAAAAATGTCAAAAAGAGAAGGCAAAAAGCTAAAACGGAAAGCAAAAAGGGAAAAAGGCAAGGCAAAAGGCAAAAAGGTAAGGCAAAAAAAACAAAAAAAGCAAAAAGATAAGGCAGATGGAAAAAAGGCAAAGATGCAAAAAGTCAAAAGGCAAGGCGAGAGGTAAAATGCAAAGCAAAAAGGGAAAAGGCAAAAAGACAAGAGAAAAAGGCAAAAAGGCAAGGAAATATGGTAAAAAGGCAAAAAATCAAGTCATAAAGACAAAAAGACAATGAAAAAGGCAATGTTAAAAGAGAAAAAGTCAAGGCAAAAAGGTAACACAAAAGGCAAAAGGGAAAGGGAAAAAGGGAAAAAGACAAGGGAAAAAGACAAAAAACAAGGAAAAAGGCAAAAACAGAAGGCAAGACAAAAAAGCAAAAATGCAAAACAAGGCATGTTCGGGGGGGCCGCGGGCGTGTGCCCGTGCAGTGTCTTCCGCGTGGGCATCCCCCTGTGCACCGCGGGGTGCCGTGGTGCGTCGCGTCAGCACGGCACGGAGTGCCTGCCATGCCCGTGGGTGGCGTGGGCGCACTGTGCATCCACGTCCGTCTGAGCGTGCGAGTGTGGCACGGCGGCTTAGGGACGTCACGCTAGCGCACGGTGCGGGAAGTGCTCGTACATTCGCTTCGTCTGCCCGTGTTTCGGGTGCTCAGTCTGTCTGCATGTGTCGCCGGCTGTGTCTCTGAGCCCGCGTGACACCTGCCTGTGGGTGCCGCGTGTACAGGGCCACATCCGTGTCCGCATCCCCGAGCATCCCGTGCAGCACGTGCACATGCGGACCGTGCCTGCATGCTCCGTGTATCGTGTGCGCGGGGGTGACGTGTGTCTGCATTCCCACGTGTTCCGCCTGCCCGCGTCTACCTCTGCATCTCCTGAGCGTTCCGTTCGTGCATCTGCTGTGTGCGTGTGTCTCCGTGTTTCCACGTGCTCCAGGCGTGCATCCATGTCTCCAGAGGACACTCTGCGGTGCGTGTATGCATGCCCATGCGCGCGGGAGCATTTCCGTCCTTCTGTCCGTCCTCCTCCTCCTCCTCCGCCCCACAGCCCCCCACCGCCCCCACCACCTCCACCATCTCCAAACCTCTTCCCCGCCTGGTGGGTGCCACCTGGCGGCCACATTGGGCTGGATCCGGATATCACCAGCATGGGGCCGACAGAAAGGGCGCGGGCTGGGTGGGGTTGGGGGTGAGGGTGGGCGGTGGAGGGGGTGGAGCCAGTGGTCCTCGGCGGCGTCGGGGCTAGCACCGCCAGCACGTGCCCCTCCGGTTTCAGTCGGGACCGCCTCCGTGACATCGAAGAGAGTTTCCCCATCCGTCCAAGGGCGCAGGGGTTCGAATGACCGAGGGTGCCATCGTCCCTTGACGACCACCTTTGGGTCGCGCACACACTCGGAGACGTCCTGTCTCAACTGAAAGGAGTCAGTGGAGTAGAAACCGCAGCCCTCGAGGCAGCTACCTAACACCGGGTGCGTGCGCACGGACGCACCCAGGGGGGCGTGTACCGGCGCAGGCGCACCTGTATGCGCATACTCACCTACGCACGTGTTCCTGCGCGAGTACGCACGGGCAGGCACATGCGTACGAGTACGCACATGTGGACGCACCGCCCCCGCACAGGCGCGTGTACGTGCCTGCGTGTCCGTATCTGCAGCCATGGTCGTGCGAACGTAGGCGCCTACCACCCTTTTCAACCTAACGCTGTCACTGGGGTGGCTCAACATCGAGGTACACCTCTTCCTCACACTCTCCCTCCCTCTCCCTCTCCGTCTTCCTTTCCATCTACCTCTCTCTCTCTTTCCTTCCTTTTCTGAAACCGGGTTTTCCTCTCCGAGAGCCGTTCAGCTCCTCAGGCGAAACCAACTCACCGAGTACTGGAGACCGAGTGCAAAGACGGAGCCCTGCGGCGCGGCGGCTCGGAGCTCAGCTGCCAGCTGAAACGTCGGCGGTTCAGATCCACCGGCTGCTCCTCCGGAAGCCCGTGGGGTGGATCGACTCTCTCCCCTAGGGTCGCTCCGAGTCCCGACCTGCTCGATGGCAAGCGACGGCAGCAGTGCAGAGAGTTATCTAAACAGAAATGAGATTGATGACGAACGTGAGTCTTCACTGCCACGCCCTACTCCCCACGCGAGCACCGTTCAAACTCGGGTGTTTCTCTCCATGTGGGAGGTTTCCCCCGACTGAGAAAAAATAAACCGCCCCCAAGGACGGCCTGCGTTTAGAGCCCCTTCATAGTAGCGCATCTTCACGGGACGACGGCATGCGCGCCCATCACCCGCTTTCCGGAAAGTTCCCCCTGTAGAGAGTCGCGAACACGGACGAAGACGGAAGAGTCCACGTACCCGTCACCTAAGTTCAGCCATCGTCCAATTTGAAACCGGTGCCTTCCCGGTCCCGTCTTTCCGTCGATTGAAGCCTCCCGGGGACGGGATGTCTTCCAGCCAAACCAGCCTACTGTACCCTTCCCCTCCTACATATCTCAGGAGGTCCCTCGGACAGGGAGTGACCCGTCAGATGTCCAGTCCGCCGTGAGCTTTCCACGACGACGGTCGGTCGGGTCCGAGCACGGCACGAACTTCACACACCTTGTTCCTCCAGCTTCCCAGGAGGCGTTCGTGGCATGGTAACGCGTGCAACGTGGGAACGGTGACACTACCCTTGGCCTTACCACCCCCCCAAGCTGAATATGGCCCCGGCCTTCACCTCGGGCTGAGTTGGGGGGTGGGGGTCGGGCAGGGGGATCGGCAACAGCGGCCCTCGTCGGCAGGCAGCGCTAGCGCCACCGGCGTGCAGCCTTACGGTTTCTGTTGCGATTCTCCCCGTGGGCGCGGAGACAAGCTTCTCCATCCGGCCAAGGGGGCTCCCGTTCGATGGACCGAGGGTGACGACGAGGGCTTGCCGTCCGCCTGAGCGAGCGTGCAGATACACGCACGCAAGCAGGCACAGACGCGCGCAGACTTGCACAGATGCACGTACAGACGCATATGCTCAGACATACACTCACGCACAGACACGCACACACACGCACGCACACGCAGACGCTCACTCATATCCACTCAGACAGGCACGCACACAAAGATGCACACACGGACGTGTGAGCACGCATACACAGGTACAGGAGCACACATAGACATGCACAGACGTGCGCGGGCGCACGCACACAGGGCACACACGTGCACAGAGATGCACTCACACGCAGAGACACGCACACACGCACACACAGATGCACACACACACGGACTCACATCCACAGGTGCGCACACACAGACACACACACGGACTTGCCCACATATGTGCACACAGACGTGCACACAGATACACAGATGTGCTCAGACACGTACACACAGACATGCACAAGCACACACACGCAGGCGCACACGCACAGACACGCACTCACACCCGCCCAGACGCACACTCACACCCGCACAGATGCACACACACGGGCACGCACGCACACACGCACGCACACACGCACACACACAGTCATGCACACACACGCAGATGCTCACACACAGGCACACACAAGCACAGATGCGCACGCACATGCACACGCAAAGATGAGCGCACACACAGACACGCACATGGGGATGCACACAGACCTGCGCGCACACATGCACACACGCAGAGCCACGCACACACACAGACGCGTGCACACACAGGAACACGCACACACACAGGTGCGCGCTCAGACACACGCACACACACGTGCACACACGCGCACGCACCAGGGCACCCGGAACGTTTGCCAAATCCCCGCCCCCCTCAGCACCCCAGGCCCCGGCCCCAACGCGCATGGTTCCCCACCGCCCCCACCCTCCTACTCCCCCACCGCCCCCACCCTCCTACTCCCCCACCGCCCCACTCTCGGTCCCCCACCCCCAACCCCCCTCCGGCCCTCCACCCCCCACGACTCACGCACGCCCTCCTGTTCGCCCGCGCTCTCATGCTCACGACGCCGACTCACCCCGCTCCCTTTCCCCCCGCCCCGGAGACGCCACCTTCCCGAGTCCTCCCGCGAGCCTGGAGACCACTCACTCAGGCGGAGCCTCCTGAGAGCCTCTGGTTGGGCGTTCGCGGCCGGGCCGCCGCGCCTCCGCTAGACCTAAGTCGGGCCTCCCTTGGTGAGATGTTTTCCGCAGTCGGACCGGGGGGCCCAGAGCCCATCCGTACCAGCTTTGGGAAGGGGTTCCCGGCTGCCCCCCCATTTGTCCGCCGGCGTCGCGGAAGGATGAAAAGCAGTGAGGAAGAACGCTCTCAGTGGTGGCCGTGGTTTTCTCTTGTGACGCGGATGCCGGCAAACGCACGGCTCCCCCCCTCCCTCGGAACGCAATTTGCCCGTTCAACCTGCTTCACGCCTACCGTTGGCTCGGCAACAGGGACGACGGGGGGAAAAACGTTTCCCACTCTGCCTGCTGTGCCATACGGGAACTCAAAGAACGAGGAGGAAAACCTCATCTCGTTCCGTTTGTCGCGTCTGTCCAAAGGATACGAATCGGAGAACACCTGCCCATCCCACACTTGGGACGTGCTCTCCCTCCCGCCCCCGGTGGACTCTCATCCCCTTGGGCGCCTACCCGTTTGGCCCTTTCAGTGGCGCACGCCCCATGACCCTCCTGAGAGGTTTCCCCGGAGGCCTAGGCGAGTCTGTCCCCTCCCCCACCCCCAAGCCCCGGCAGGTGCCCAGGTGGACCCGGTTCCTCCCCACCGCCCTTCGCTCCAGTTGTTGGCCGTCACCTTGCGGCCGCTTCTATATCGTTCCCCTCTGGAGCTCTGCGGCGCCAACGAGATGGGAAGCGATCCCAGCGAACGCGCACAGGCCACGGCAGCCCAGGGCCTCCGCTCAATTTCCCTGAGTCCAGCCTGTCTCCCTGGGTCCTCCCTCCCAGGGTCCCCCCGAGTGGTTTGCCCGCCCACCCACCTGCTCGCCTGCCTGCCTCCCAACGAGAGGGGATCTCTATCCGGACACACCGGCTGGCCGGCATGGTGCTCCAGGGCTCCAGCGGGGTAGACGGGATCTTCCTGGCTGAGGGGTGAAATGGCCCGGCTGGGTGGATCCCCTTGGATTGGAACTTTGGGAGATGGAGCCAAGATGGTGGAATAGACTGACGCTTCCGCCTAGCCCTCTTTACAACAAAGACCTGAAAAAACAAGTGAACGAGTATATTTGTGACAAGCTGGAAGTCCTCATCATCAAAGGCAAGCTTAGACAACGCACTGAGGGGCAGGAGGAGGAAGAGACCTTTCAGAAGCTGAGAGGGTTTACCGGACCTGCATCGCGGGGAGCCCTCAGGCACCATTCCCAGAACGGCTGCTGCAGCGGGCTGGTACTATCATTCCACTGCTGTTTCGTCAGGGAGAAGCAGCCAGTCACACAGACTACTCACACCTCCAGAACCTGAGGAGAACGGAACTCTCAGCAAAAGCTAAGTACTAGCGTATATTTTACCGCACCCCTCCACCCCCAAGCCGGCTTCAAGGGTTGAATCTCTGGGCCTGATATTGCCCTGTTGAGCACCTAGAGCCATCCTTCTGGCCTTGGGGAAAGAAAAAATGTGCAATGGGGGAAAAGATAATTTGCTAGTCCCTTAACCAGGGGAGCTCAGGACAGAAGAGGCTGCTGTCCAGGCATCAACCGTCCATGGTCCTTGAGCACCTTTCCCTTCTGCATGGACCTGTGTGGGCCTATTTCAGGAGAATAGGCCCTTGTTGGCAAACTGCAGCCATTTCAGCTGTGCAGTGGAAAGGTGGGTGTTTGACATTTGGCATTGCTTTCTGTATTAAACAAGGTGTCCTCACCTACCCACATCAGGTACCTAAGGACTGGTAATTCCACTCAGATCACCCAGCCACCCACGACAGGGGTCCAGAGATAGCTGGTATCTCCCAGTCCTTACAACCAAAAACTTTGGGTGCCCATGGTTCATCTGCAGAACCCACCCCCCAGGATGCTGTAGTTAATACAGACACGTTTTCCTCAGAGTAAATCGGGGATCGGTTCTCAGCCCCCTGCCTTGTTCAGAGCACGACCCCCTGCTGCAATCAGATACCGGTATATACACGAATCACCCCTGCCCCTGTAAGACTGTAGGACAGAACCTGTACCACACACTTGATATCAGCTACCTGGAAACCTGAAATGAATTCATACAAGAAAACTGAGTGGACTCCTAGACTGATATACCTGATCACGGCTCTAGCCAGCTGGGGACAGGACCCCAGAGCTTCAAAGGTGAAAATAATAAAACTAGCTCACTCAAGCAACTCATAGGGGTATACCAAAACAAAACAAAGCAAACAGCTATGACACAGTAAGCAAGCATAAACTAATACAATAACTTATAGATGGCTTGGAGACAACAGTCAATATCAAGTCACATAAAGAAACAGACCATGATCACCTCAACAGCCTCTCAAAACAAAGTATCCAGGGATCTTCTAGATGAAAGTGTATTCCTGGAATTACCAGAGGCACAATACAAAATTTAATATACAGGACTCTTCAAGTCATCAGGAAGTAATCAATATGCAGAACAAGCCAAGGAACACATAGATAAAGCAATTGAAGAAATTAGAAAGATTATTCAGGAACATAATGAAAAGTTTAATAAGCTGGAAAAATCCATAGACAGGCAGCAATCAGAAATTCAGAAGAGTAACAATAAATTTAAAGAATTAGACAACTCAATAGAAAGTCAGAGGAGCAAAATTGAGCAAGTAGAAGCTAGAATTTGTGAACTGGAAGATAAATCACTTATCACTAATATATTTGGAGAAAAATCAGATAAGAGAATTAAAAGAAATCAAGAAACCTTAAGAATCATGTGGGACTCTATCAAGAGAAATAACCTACGAGTGATTGGAGTAGCAGACAGGGAGGGATAACAGAAAATACAGAGAAAATTATTGAAGGTTTGACAGAATACTTCCCTGATATTGTGAAATATGAGAAGATATCTATCCAACATGCTCATCAAACTCCACATAAGGTAGATCTTAAAAGAAAGTCACCAAGATGTATTATAATCAAGCTTGCCAAAGCCAAAGATAAAGAAACAATTATAAGAGCAGCAAGGGATAAAAAAAAGTCAACTACAAGGGAGAGCCAACGAGAATAAGCTCGGACTACTTGGCAGAAACCACGCAGGCAAGAAAACAATGGGATGACATATTTAAAAAATTGAAGGAAAAAATTGTCTGCCAAGAATCATATATCCAGTAAAACTGTCTCTTAATACGAAGGTGAAATTAGGACATTCCCAGATAAACAGAAGTTCAAGGAATTTGTGAAAACTAAACCGAAACTACAAAAAATACTATAGGGAGTTCTTTGACTAGAAAATCAATAACATCACGTACCAACTCAAGACTAGAACACTGGGCAGAGCAACCAGAAGTCAACCCAGAGAGGAAAATCCAAAAAAACAAAGTTTAAAATAAAAGCACAAAACAGAGTAACAGCGATGTTTTTATATAAAACAAGACAACGTTACAATAATAGACGGGAACTAAAAAGTGTATTCTTACATCTTCCACACGGAGAGAAAAATACGGCAATACAAAAAAGTAGTTTTTAAATTTAGAAAGACAGGTAAATAATAAGATAACCACGAAGCAAACAAACTATTCTACTCATTGACATAAAATACAAGTGAAAAAGAAACTCACCAGAAACAAAATCAACAAAAAATACGAAGAAAGCACAACATATAAAAAAAATCCGCTTGGCATATAAAACTAAGTGGGGAAAAAGAATATGTTTGGCGGTGGTGCTGGTGGTGTTAGTTGGTGGGCGGCCGGGCGGCCGGGCGGCCAGGCGCCCGGCGATGCGCCCTCGCCGGCCGCCGATCCGGATTCGTCCCTCTGTCGCCTGCGCCGGGTGTCGGTTGCCACCTGGCGGCAGCTTTTATATCGTTTTCCTCCGGAGCTCCGGCGCCGACGACGTGGGATGCGATGTGGCTGCGCTGGGCGAGGCGACGTTCCAGGACGCCCGCGGCGTCGGCACGATCTTCCCGGTCTCGGTGGGGCGTCGTCACCAGACCCATGTCCCGGGATTGGGCCTGCAGGTTAACTGGTGTGGGGTGGTCTCTGCCGCCTTAGCCGCTGCTTCATGGGTGAGACGTTTTCAGCTGTTAGACCAGTCCACGCCGGCTCATCCACCTCCCCGTGTTTGCGCATACTGAACGGTATAGGAACGAGATGGTTCAGGAAAACGAGTGAAAAAAAGCATGCTAAGAACTTTCACGTGTTTTTTTTTCGCATGACCATCTCTTCACCAGTCCATGTGGTGTAAATATGCTGTGGCCTATATAAACACCATGTGCTCGCCCGTGTGGGTCCCGGACCGTCAGAGGAGTTAAACCGCCCGAGAATATTTTTCCAAGTCATGCTTCGTGGGTCCCTGGGGCAACCTCGTCTCCCCATTGCTGGCCTTTAAGGGTGCTGCTGTCCATCTGGTCCTCAAACAAGTGTTTTCGTGCGTGGCTCGTGCTTTTTAGACGTTCCCACTTTCCGGAGTTTTTCCTGAAGTTTTTGTCTGGGGGGTTATTTCAAGCGTTCACTGTTGGTGCGGTCTTCGCGTGGGGCGCAGAGGCAATCACTCTAGCGGCTGCACGGTCACGGCCGGCTCCATCACACTGCCTTGTGCGTCGACCAGAGTACCCTTGGATCTCCGGGGCTGCGAGAGATGGGGTCGTGTTACCCCACGATGTATGAGGAGCAGTTCCTTTAAAACGCTCTGACGCGGGTGCGTCTCTTGCTGTGAGTCGCTTTGTTTCTTATACTGTAAATACGCGGTTTGGTTCACGAGCTAGCTACCGTTACGCTCTGCTTGTATGGTGACTCTTGTCAAATAACACAGGATTCTGGGTTTTGAGTCCATGGGCCACCGATTTCCCACGTTATCTGCTGCCTACTTGAAGACCTACCTGATGCATTTATGCCATCTTTTGTGCTTCTAGTTATACGATGTTTCCGTCTTCCTTGGGTTCCCGTGACCGACTGCGGTGTTGTGACCGCGGTGTGAGTCGTCTAAATGGCATGCTCCCTTCTGAAAGCAATCTGTGGTTTCCACAATATTCATACCGTCTTGCATCTTTTTTTTTTCTTTGTTCTTTTCATGTCAGGTGTCCACCCACTGGAGCTCTTTTGGACGCTTTTCTACAGCATGTGATTGGAGAGCGGGGAAGAACGTGATCCCTACAAAAACCTTCTCGCCCACTACTAGCCATGCTCATTTTGCCTGTTTTTTGCTGCGTCTTTTTTGATTTCATCACTGTAGCGAGCTGTCCCAGTCGGGGTTGAATCTGCGCACGACGAGACACTTTCGTTGTTTACACAGAGTACGAATGTCCCGTGCCCGTGAAACGGTGTGTTTTCTCGTCTCTGATGAGAAAAAAATGATTTTTTTGGAGCTAATCCTGTTAGTGATTTGTCCTTACTTGCAAAAGTGGTGGGTGGAGACGGGCATGCGTTTTTTTTGACAAAACCTGATGAGCAATGAAACAGGAGTTTCTCTTCCTAGCTGTGAAAGGTTGAGTTTATTTTCTGGTAGCGGTATGGCACAGACCTCTACATTCTTCTGGACATTGAGTGTTTTGCATGGTACGATGTGGTGGTCGATGGATGGGGAGGCTCTCTCCTTAGTAAAGAGTCCTTTAAATGTCTTTGACGGTGTTTTACGGGCTTTGCAAGGCGTTGCCAAAAGCCTTACACAATGTGTTAGTGGTTCATACGCAGGGCTTCTCTAATTCGCGGGAGCAGTCTGCTGGTGCAGCGTGGAAGACGAGGAGCACTCTCCGCCTATTGTTATCGCTAGACACGCCCTTTGAGCTGGTGGAGGGGCTTGCCAGTCAACCAGCTGGCATCATATAGTGGGAATATGAGTGTGCCTCTGTAGTTTTCCAATCACCACGTTCCAGGACGGAAGATGTGGGTCCGCCATGGAAACACGTATAATGTTTTGTAGTTCTCTGCCTACGAACATCTGGTGCTCAACGTGCTGGAGGAGGATAGGTGTGGGTTGCTTAGGATGTGCACTTACTGACGTGGCCATAGGCTAGACGAATACATATATGAAGCGTCCTCTGAAGCACCTGTTGCTTCAGTCGTTTACTCTTGTTCAGGGGGAGTGCACGAATGCCTCCTGGCTTGGTAGAAAGAACACCTTCACAATGTTGGTGTAGCCAAGGGAGACAAGACTTGTCCTCTCGTGACGTACTCCTGGACCAGCCTTGCTCCCATGTGTGGTGGGGTCTTTGGGGGTATGTGGCCATGTAATGCACAACGGTCGCTCCTGTTGGGATAGAGGTGTCTGTGGCCTTCAGTGACTGGGGGTAGTTGTTGAATTCTGGCTCCCCATGTGCCTCTGCCATTAGTGTCTGCACCTCCCCCACCCACTGCAGTCTTCTGTCTGGCCCTCTTTGCACACGTTAGCACCCCACCCAGGGCCCCAACTCGCTTGATACTTTTATTCTGCTCTTCACCCCCCAACGCCTGTAGATGCAAAGACATAGGAGGGAGTTGTCGGAGATGTCCTGATGGCTCCGTTGGCGCTGTACTCCTGAGTTTGCCAGGAGCCTGGGGACCAATCGCTAATGATGTCATGTTTGTGAGTCACTGGGTGGCTGTGTGTGGTTGCTTGTGCGCATGCTAAATTTTGCTGTCTGGTGTTGCTCCCCAGAGCTTTGAGAGGCATCCCCACTCAGCAACTCTTGCCTTTCTGTCTGTCTCTGGATGTGTTCATTCTCTGAAATCTCTTCCTTCTCCCCGAGTCACTTCACAGCTAGGAGTGCCTGACAGAGTGCCTAGAGTGGAAAGAGCAAAAGGGGAAGGCCCCTGGCTGTACTGGTTGTGCATGGGCAGAGAAGATCTGGTAGTCTATGTGGAAGGTCTAGAGAGTAGTCATTGATTGGGGAGCTACATCAGGGGTGGACTCTGGCCAGGTGAAACAGGCTGAAATGTGGCAGACTCTCCGGAGATGTCGAATTCCCCTGATAACATTGTTTGCAAGTATCTGGCTGAGTGCCACGGACAGGGAACATTGACACATACCTGCCAGATGCCTACCCCTGGGTCTGAAGAGTCCACCCTGGTCTCCAGCGAGTCATCTCAGCACACACTTTGCCTGCACGCATGGAATTTGCCTAATTTCATGAATGCCTTGTGCTAGGAACACAGGTTGTCACTGAGCCAAAGGAGAGCAGAGACACAGTCAAGTGAAGCCCCTATTTTAAAGTTTTTGCCCTCGGTTGGTCCACAGCCCCTGGGGGCACACTGCATGTGTGTCACTTCTCTGAAGACAAGGCCCAAATCTGGGCGTCCAGGGCCCCAGCAGTCCAGAGTCTGTGGATGGTGGCATACATATGTCTTTGCCACATACAGGAGGGAGCTCTGGGCCCTAGACTGGCTGTACTACAGTTCCACAACATCAGGTATTTTCCATAACATTTGGCCCCTCCCCTTGGGAGTGTGTGTTCTCTCGTTACATTTCTCTAACCACTGTGAATCTGCCACCTGCAGATGCCTGAGCGTGGACATCAACATCACTGGCTGCAGTGTCACAGGTCACTAGATGTCTAGGCTCAGGCTGACCTTGGCTGTCTTCTACCCAGGAAGGAGCCTAATCCTTCAAAGGAAATGAGGGCACATGGTCACGGACCTACAGTCTTTCTTTCATCCACACAGCAGGGTAGGTGAGGGCAAAGAGGACAGGTAGGCCAGGTGAAGGCTGAGTGCGGGGGCCTAAGGCTTCTTTCCCAAACACCATGGAGACAGCCACCGGAAGGCTGGGTGGAACTTCTGATGGGGATGGGTCACAAACACTGAGCCAGTAGGAGAGGTCCAGCCTAACTGGCAAGTTCTCCAGAGCCCTCCATTTTACCTATGGACACACAATGGACCCTTGTGTCTTAGGCCCCAAAGTCGAGGGCACCCAGGGAATAACTTCACAGTAGGCAACCCCTGATGTTGACATGTTCGAACCAATAGGCCAGCAGGCAGGGTACCTCCTTTCCACTTATGCTAGGATATCAGTAGGCAAGGTGCCCTTCCTCAGTATCTGTGGCCCCTCTCTGGATGTGTTCATTCAGAGAAATTTCTTCATTCTTCCCCTAAGACACAAGTGTGAGGGGCCTGAGAGAGAGCCTAGAGATGAAATGGGGGAGGCTTCTGGCTGCACCACTTCCCCGTGCGCAGACAATAGCAGGTAGTCTTTCTGGAAGGTCTTAGCTTCTGTTGATTGACATGGGCAATACAGTAGGGATGGACCCTGGCCAGGTGGAGCTTGTGGGCAGATGCAACCCCTCTGGCAATGAGTAACTCTGCTGCTGCTTTGTAGGATGAAAACCTCCCCCTGCCGACTGGAATGGGCAGAGAACTTTGACCCACACCTGCCACGGGGCTTTCCTGGGCCTGAAGACCGTACTCGGGCCTATTCTTGCCTATGGGGTTCATCTATTCAGGCCTATTCTGGCCTGCAGGACTCTGTTTCGGCCTATGCTTGCGTGTGGCAATCTCTGTTTGGGCCTGTTCTGGCATGCTGGACTCTCCCTCCAGGCCTGTTCTCTCGAGCGGGACTCTACTCGGGCCTATTCTTGCCTACAGGACTCTGTTCTTGCCTATTCTTGCTCTGGGAATGTCCATTAGGGCTATTCTCGCCTCTGAGACCCCCTGGGCATTTTTGGCCTCTGAGACTCTCCGTTCAGGTGTATTCTTGTCTAGGGGACTCCCCTATTTGGGCCTATTCTGGCCACCAGGAATCTCCATTCGGTCCTATTCTCGCCTGTGGGACTGTCTGGGCCTTTCTGGCGTTCCGGACTCTGGGCCTATTTATTGCCTGTTGGATTCTCCACTTGGGCCTGTTCTTGTCCTGGGGACTCTGTTCTGGCCTCTTGCCTCACGGTTCCTCTACTCGGACCTATTCTTGCTTGCAGGCCTCTGGGCCTATTCTTACCTCCTAGAACCTCTGTTCGGGCCTATTCTTACCTCCGGGTCTTTCCGTTTGGGACTATTACCTGCAGAACTCCGTTCGGGCTTATGCTGGCCTCTGTGATTCTTAGTTTGGGCGTATGCTATCCTCTGGGACTTCCCTTCAGGCCTATTCTCGCCAGTGGGACTCTCCGTGCAGGCCAAATCTTGCCTCCAGGACTCTGCATTTGGGCCTATTTTTGACAGCAGGACTCTATTCAGGCCTATTCTTGTCCCCAGGGCTCCTCTATTTGGGCGTATTCTTGCATGCAGGGATCTCCATTCGAGTCTATTCTTCACTTTGGGACTCTGTTGGGGCCTATTCTTGCTTCCGGGGCCCCTCTATTCGGGCCTATTCTGTTCTGCAGCACTCTCCATTTGTTCCTATTTGTGTCTGCGGGTTTCTCCGTTCGGGCCTATTCTCCCGGCAAGACACTCTGTTCAGGCGTTTCTGGCCTCCCACACTCTCCGTTCGTGCCTATTCTTTGAAGTGGATCTCTAATCGGGCCTATTCTTCCTATGTGGCTCCTCTATTCGGGCCTTTTCTGGCCTGGTGGACTCTCCGTTTGGGCCTATTCTCACTTCTAGGACTCTCTGGGCCTATGTTGGCCTGCGGGTTTCTCAGCTTGGGCATATTCTCCCCTCCAGGACTTCCCTTCGGCCTATGCTGGCCTTTGGCACTCTCCGTTCGGGACTTTCTGGCCTTCTGCACTCTGTTCGTGCCTAGTGCCTGTGGATTGTCCCTCCGGACCTATTCTTGCCAGGGGGACTCTGTTTGGGCCTCTTCTTGCCTGCACAGCTCCTCTACTTGGGTCTCTGATTGCCTGTGGGACACTGTGCAGGCCTGTTCTGGCCTGCTAGGCTCTCCATTCGCGCCTATTCTGGCCTTCCGGACTCTCCTTTCAGTTCTATTCTTGTCTTGCAGGACTCTATTCGGGCCTATGCTGGCCTATGGGGTTCTCGGTTTGGGTGTGTTCTCGCCTGCGGGACTTCTGTTGAAACCTATTCTGGCCTGTGGGACTCTCCATTCGGGCCTATCCTCGCCTCCAGAACTCTCCGTTTGGACCAATTCTTGTCTCCGGAACTCTATTTGGGCTTTTTCTTGCTTGCGGGACTGTGTTCTGGCCAATTGTTGCCTCCCGGCCTCCTCTATTTGGGTGTATTCTTGCCTGAGGGACTCTGTTCGGTCCTATTTCGAGCCTGTGAGACTCTGTTCAGGCCTATTCTTGCCTCCGGGACTCTCCACTCGGGCCTACTGTTACCTGCAGGACTTTTCTTTGGGGCTTCGGCTTACCTCCGGTGCTCCTGTATTCGCTCAAGTTCTTGCCTCCGGGGCTCCACGATTTGGGCTTGTTTGTGAGTGCGGGGCTCCCTTATTCGGGCCTGGTTTTCCATGCGGGGCTTCGCTATTGGGGGCCCATGAGGGCTACACTATACGACTGTACAATGCAGAATATAGGTTATAGAACATAGAAATACAGAAAATACGATGTAGAGTACAGAATAAAAATACAGAATGAAGAGTGTGGATTACAGATTATAGGATATAGAAAATTCTGGAATGTAGGAAGTAGAATATAGAAGAATATATGTGTAATATGGAAGAATGCAGAATGGAGGATATGGAAAATGGAATATACCATGCAGAGAAATAGAAATAAATAGTAGAACATAGAACTTTGAATATATAACATATAATACAGAGAATGGAACATAGAAGCTGAATTATGGAAGAATATAGAAATAGAATATAAAAGAATATATAGAACACAGGATTATAAATGAGACGATATAGAAAATAATGGAATAGAATGTACCACGTAAATATGGAGTATAGGAGAACAGTATATAGAATAGAGACTATAAGGGTAGAGAAAATACAAGATATTCTACGTTGTACATTTTGTATTCTTCTGTATTCTCTATTCTATATTCTAAGTTTTATATTCTATTTCTGTATTCTGTATTCTTTATCCTATATTCTTCTATATGTATATTCTACATTCTTTATTCCAAACTCTCTACACCATGTTCTATTTTCAAAGTTCTTTCATATTCTATCTTCAGTGTTCTATATTCTATATTTTTCTACATCAAATATTCCTCTATATTGCATATTTCATATTCCATTATTTTATACTGTACATACTGCACTCTATATTTTAAATTCTTCCACATTCTGTATTCTTTATTCTACATCCTAAATTCTATGTTTTATGTTCTTTCATATTCTAGTTTCTGTTTTTCTATATACTATATTTTCCTGTAATCTCTATTCCATATTCTAATTTATTACTTCTACATTCTATATTCTTCTACATTCCGTAGTCTATATTCTTCTAAATTTTATATTCCCTATTTTACATTCAATACTCTATATTCCATTGTCTTATGTATTCTATAATCTATATTCTTCTATATTCTGTGTTCTCTATACTTTAATGATTGTATTCTATGTTCTTTATTCTCCTTATTAATATTCTCTATTTTCTATATTTTATGTTGCATACTCTTCTATATTCCATGTTCTTTTTCCATATTCTATATTTTTCTATATAATTTTCTGTATTCTATATTTCTACATTCTATAATCTATATTCTTCTAAAGTCTGGATAATATATTCTTCTATCTTGTATATTCTGTATTTTACATTCTAAATTCTATATTCCATACTCTTCTATATACTATAATTTCTATTCTCTATATTATGTATTTTTCATTCTCTATTCTGTATTCTACATTCTATATTCTAAATTCTTTTTCTATATTCTATTGTCTGTATTCTATATTCACTTTTTTCTGTATTCTATATTTTTTATAATTTTCTGTATTCTATATTCCATATTGCATATTCTGTATACTATATTCTACATTCTCATATTCATCTTCTATATTCTATAGTCTATATTTCTACATTCTATATTCCAGAATCTTCTCGTTTCTATAATCTATACTCTTCTATATTCTATGTTCTTTATTCTATATTTTATATCCTACATTTTGTATTCTACTTTGCACTTACTCTATTCTATATTTATCTCTATTCTTTATTTTTCTATATTCTCTAGTCCATAGTCTGTATTCTATATTCCATATTCTATGTTCTGTATTCTATATTTTTATATACTATGTTCTTCTGTATTCTACATTCTGTATTCCATATTCTATATTCTATGTTCTGCATTCTATATGCTATATTCTTATGTTCTGTATTCCATACTTTCCTACATTCTTACTCTACATTCTATATTCTCTTATAATCTATACTACTCTATCTGCTATATTCTATATTATACATTCTATATTCAAAATTCCACTGTCTACATTCTCTATTATAAAATTTTCAATATTCTTTATTCTCTATTTTCTATTCCATTTTCTTCTATATTCTATTCTACATTTTATATTTAAAATTTTCTGAATTCTATATTCTATATTTTATTGTATATTCTACCTTCTAATCTCTATATTCTATAGTCTTCTGTAATCTAATATTCTCTGATATCTCTATTCTACATTCTATATTTTGTAATCTATATTCTACTTTCTCTATTCTATATTCTTCAATCGTGTACACACTATACCCTATATTCCCTATTTGTCAGTATTCTATTTTCTTCTACTTTCTATCTTTATATTCTGTAGTCTGTCATTTATATTCTTTATTCTTCTATATTCTGCATTTTATATCCTATATCTTCTATATTCTAAATTTATGTTCTGTTTTCCTATATTCTGCATTCTGTATTTTTCAATATTCTATATTCTTCTATAATTATATTCTACATTCTCCTTTTTTCCATATTCCAGTCTTCTATACTCTATATTCTTCTGTATTCTTTTTTCTTTTATATTCTCTATTGAATCCTTTATGTTCTATGTTCTTCTATATACTATATTCCTCTATATTCTATAGTCCATATTCTATATTCTACTTTCTAAATTCTTCTATATTCTGTATTTTATATTCTACATTTTTAATTCTATATTCTTCTATGTTCTATATTTTTATATTTTTCCGTATTCCAGGTTCTATATTCCATACTCTGTATTCTATATTCAAACTTCTATGTTCTGTATTCTTTATTTATCTATATACTATATTTTTCTGTATGGTATATTCTATGTTCCATATTCTATATGCTACATTCTGTCTGTATTCTTCTATAATTTACATTCTATATTCCATAATTTTCTGTTCTATAATCTGTATTCTATAGTCTTTATTCTGTATTTTATATTCTGTATTCTACTTTCTATATTCTAAATTCTGTATTCTATGTTCGACATTATAGAAGAATATAGCATGAAGAATAGAGAATATAGAAGAAAATAGAATATAAATATAGAATACAGAAGAATATAAAATGTAGGATGTAGAATACAGAATAGAGAACGCAAAATGTAGAATGAACAATTTCAGAGAATATAGATTATAGAATACAGAAGATTATAAATTATAAAATATAGAAGATTGTGTAATAAAGAATGTAGAATGTAAAATATAGAATATAGGAGAATAGGGAATATAGAAGAATACAGAATATTGACTATAGTAGAAAGAATATGGAATATACAAAACACAAAAATATAGTGTATGTAAAAATATAGAAAATAGAAGATTCAATATAGTATATAGAAAAATATAGAATGTAGAATACAGAATGTAGAATATAGAAGATTTTAGAATATAGAATGTAGAATACACAATATGGAATAAAGAATACAGAAGAATATAGTATACAGAAAAATACAGAATATAGAACATAGAACATCAAATATAGAATAGAGAGTATGGAATATAGGATATAGGAAAATACAGAATATAGAAAAACAGAATTTAGAATGTAGAATACGGACTATAGAAGGATATAGTATATAGAACAATATTGAACATAGAATACAGAAGGTAGAATACGGAATAAAAAAGAATATAGAAAATAGTACAATATAGAATATACAAGAATATGGAACATAGAAGAATATAAACAAGAACATAGAGAATATGCATTACAGAAGACTATAGAATATAAAATATCAAATATAAATTTAGAATATAGGAGAATATAGAATATAGAAGGCTATAGAAAATACAAGAAAAAGAATATAGTAGAGAGTAGAATACAAAATATGGAAGAATAGAGAACATAGAAGAATTAGAATATAAAATACAGAAGAATATAGAATATACATTATAGAAGAATATACACAATAGAAGAGTATACAAGACAGAATATAGATTAACAAGAACATAGAATACAGAATTTAGAATATACAAAGTAGAATGTAGAATACTGAATATAAAATATAGAATAAAGACTATACAATACAGATTATAGAATACAGAAAGTTACATAATGTAGAATGTAAAATACAGAAGAATGTAGAATATAGAAGAATACACAATACAGAATGTAGAATATAGCATATACAATATAGAATATGGGACATAGAATATACCATACAGAAAAATATAGTATATAGAAAAATAAAGAATATAGAACACAGAAGTTTGAATATACAATACAGAATACAGAGTATGGACTATAGAACCTAGAATATGGAAAAATATAGAAATAGAATATAAAAGAATATAGAATACAGAATATAGACTATAGAAGAATTTAGAATGTAGAATGTAGAATATGGACTATAGCTTATAGAGGAATACAGTACATAGAAGAACATAGAACATAGAAAATACAATACAGAATATAAAAGAAAAAAGTATATAGAAGAATCTGGAATATGGAAAATACGAGAATGCAGAATATAATTATAGAAGAATATAGAATACTGAAAAATATAGAATACAGAATATAGGAAAACAGAGCATAAATTTAGAATATAGAAGATACAGCATATAGAATGCAGAATGTAGAAGAATAAAGAATATAGATGACAGACTACAGAATATAGAACATAGAAGAAAATAGAATATTGACAAATAGTGAATATAGGGTATAGGATATACACTACTGAAGAATATAGAATAAAGTAGAAGCATACAGATTACAAAATATAGAAGAATATAGAAGGTAGAATAGAGAATATAAGAGATTATTAGATTACAGAAGAATATAGAATATAGTGATTAGAAGGTAGAATACACAATAAAAATATAGAATTCAGAAAAATTTAGAATATAAAATGTAGAACACAGAATATAGAAGAAAATGGAATATAGAATTTAGAAAGGAGAACATATAATATGGAATACAGAGTAGAGAAGAATAAAGAATATTGAAAAATTTAGAATAAAGAAAAGAATGTAGACTGTAGAATATTGAGTATAGAATTTAGAATGTACAATATAGAATATAGCAGATAGAAGAACAGAGATTACAACACAATATAGAAAGTAGAATAAGAATGTAGAAAAGTATAGAATACAGAACGTAGAAGAATATGGAATGCAGAATGTAGAATATTGAATATAGAATACAGAAGAATATAGGATATAAAAAATATAGAACATCGAATATGGAATAGAGAATATAGAAAAATATAGAATAGAGTATGTACAAAGTAGAATATAGAATATAAAATATAGATTATAGAATATAGAAGATTCTGGAATATAGAATGTAGAATAAAATATAGAAGATAGAAGATGGAAAATAAGAGAATATAGAACGTAGAATATAGTATACAGAATATGCAATATGGAATATATAAAACAAAAAATAGAATACAGAAAATTGAAAAAATATACAATATAGAAAACAACATTGACTATAGAATACGGACAATGAAATTGAGAAAATATAAAATGTAGAATACAGAATATAAAACAGAATAAAAATACATAATGTAGATAATATACATTATAGACTATAGAAGACTATGGAATATAGACTGTAAAATAGACTGTAGAATGTAAAATACAGAATATACAATATAGAAGAATATATGAGACAGACTATAGAAGAATAGAGTATAAAATGTAGACTATAGAATACAGAAAATTATATAGAAAAATATAGAATATAGAAAAAGAACATTGAATACAGAACACAGAGTATGGAACATAGAATATATAGAGTACAGAAGAATATAGAACATAGAATATAGAATGTAAAGTGCAAAATATAGAATATAAAATAAAGTATAAAGAACACAGAATATAGAAGAATACAGATTGTAGAATATAGAAGATAATGGAATATAGAATACAGAATATACAATATAGAAGAATATAGAATACAGAACATAGAAGAATATAGAAGGAAGAATGTAGACTATAGAATACAGAAAAATATAGAATATAGAAGAATATGGAAGAACATTGAATAAAGAATTTAGAATGTAGAATACAGAACACAGAATATGGAAGAATTTAAAATATACAATATAGAATATGAAATATAGAATATAGAAGAATATTGTATGTAGAAAAATATAGAATGTAAAAAAATTAGAACATCGAATAGAGAATACAGAGTATGGAATATAGAATGTACAAAAATATAGAATATAGAAGAACATAGATTATAGAATATAAAGAATTTAAAATATAGAATATGGAACATAGAACACTGAAGATAGAATACAGAATATAAAAGAACTTTTAAAATAGAAGAGTATAGTTTATACAGGATTTGGAATAAAAAAATTATAGAATATACATTATAGAAGAATATAGCATAAAGAATACAGAATATAGAAGAAAATAGAATATAAATTTAGAAATCGAATACTGAAAAATGTACAATGAGAATATAGAATGCAAAACAGAGAATGAAGAATTTAGGAGAATATAGATTATAGAATATAGAAGATTATAAATTACACAATATAGAAGATTATGGAATATAGAATGTAGAATGTAAAATATAGAATATAGGAGAATATAAAATGTTGAATACAGTAAAAGAATATGGAATACAGAATACACAAAATATAGTATATGTAAAAATATAGAAAATAGAAGAATGAATATAGAACATAGTATATAGACAAATATAGAATATAGAAGAATATAGAATGTAGCATATAGAATAGAGAATGTAGACTATAGAAGATTTTAGAATATAGAATGTAGAATATACAATATGGAATACAGAAGAATATAGTATAGAGAAAAATATAGAATATAGAACATGGAACATCAAATATAGAATAGAGAGTATGGAATATAGGATATAGGAAAATATAGACTATAGAAGAACATAGAATTTAAAATGTGGAATATAGCAGAATTTAGATTATGGAATATAGTATATAGAAAGATATAGTACATAGAAGAATATTGAACATGGAACACAGAACACAGAGGATAGAATGCAGAATATAGAAAATAGTAGAATATAGAATATACTAAGAATATGGAATATAGAAGACTATAAACAAGAATATAGATTATAGAATATACATTGCAGAATATAGAATACAAAATACAGAAGAAGATTGAATATAAATTTAGAAAATAGAAGAATATAGAAGGCTATAGAAAATGCAAGAAAAAGAATATAGTAGAGTGCAGAACACAGAATATTGAAGAATACAGAATATAGAAGAATTAGAATATAGAATACAGAAGAATAGAGAATATACATTATAGAAGAATATACACAATAGAAGAGTATACAATACAGAATATAGATTATAGAAGAACTTAGAATATAGAAAGTAGAATGTAGAATACAGAATATAAAATATGGAATAAAGACTATAGAATATAGAAAAGTATGGAATGTAGAAAGTAAAATGTAGAAGAATATAGAATACAGAATATAGAACATAGAACACAGAATGTAGAATATAGCATATAGAATATGGAGCATAGACTATACCATACAGAAAAATATAGTATATAAATAAATAAAGAATATAGAACATAGAAATTTGAATATACAATATAGAATACAGAGTACGGAATATAGAACCTAGAATATGGAAAAATATAGACATAGAATATAAAAGAATACAGAACATAGAAGAATATAGAATTTAGAATGTAGAATATAAAATACAGAATATAGAATTTAGAATGAACAATATAGAATATGGACTATAGAATGTAGAATACAGAAGAATATAGGCTATAAAAACTACAGAATATAGAACATCGAATATGGAATATAGAATACAGAGTATGGAATAGAGAATAAAGGAAAATATAGAATAGAGATAAATATAGAATATAGAATAGAGTAAGTACAAAGCAGAATACAGAATATAAAATATAGAATAAGGAACATAGAATATAGAAGAACATAGATTACAGAATATAGAAGATTCTCTAATATAGAATGTAGAATTAAATACAGAATATAGAATATAGAAGATGGAATGTAAGAGAATATAGAATGTAGAATGTAGTATACAGAATATGCAATTTGGAATATAGAACACAGGAAATTATAAAAATATAAACCATAGAAAGAAACATTGAATATAGAATACAGAAAATGGAATATAGGAAAATACAGAATTGAGAATATAAAATATAGAATAAAAATACATAATATATAGAATATACATTATAGCATATAGAAGATTATGGAATATAGAATATAAAGAATATACAATATAGAAGAATATATGATACAGACTATGGAAGAATATAGTGTATAGAATGTAGAATACAGAATACAGAAAATTACATACAAAAATATAGAATATAGAAAAAGAACATTGAATATAGAACACCGAGTATGGAATATAGTATATAGAAAATATAGACTATAGGAGAATATAGAATACAAAATATAGAATATAAAATGAAGTATAAAAACACAGAATATAGAAAATAGAAGTCAAAATAGAATGTAAAATACAGAATATACAATATAAAAGAATATAGAATACAGATCATAGAAAATATAGAATATAGAAGGAAGAATATGAAATATAGAATACAGAAAAATATAGTCTATAGAAAAATATAGAATATGGAAGAATATAGAATTTAGAATGCAGAATATAGAATACAGAACATAGAATATAGAAGAATTTAAAATATAGAATGCAGAATATTGAATATGAAATATGCAATATAGAATATAGAAGCATATTGTAGGTAGAAAAATATAGAATATAGAACATCAAATATATAATACACAGTACGGAATATAGAATGTAAAAAATATAGAATATAGAAGAACATACATTATAGAATATAGAGAATTTAAAATATAGAGTATGGAACATAGAACACTGAAGATAGAATACAGAATATAAAAGAATTTTGAAAATAGAATATAGTGTATTCTTCTATATTTTACATTCTACATTCCATAATTTTCGATATTCTATAATCTGTATTGTATAGTCTTCATCCTATATTTTATATTCTGTATTCTACACTCAACATTCTATGTTCTAAATTCTGTATTATATGTTCTTGTATAATCCATATTCTGTATTATATAGTCTTCTATTGTGTATATTCTTCCATGGAATGTAGAATATACAAAAATATAGATTATAGAATATAGAGAATTCAAAATATAGAATATGGAACATAGAACACTGAAGATAGACTACAGAATATTAAAGAAATTTGAAAATAGAAGAATATAGTATATAAGGGATTTGGAATAAAGAAGAATATAGAATTACATTATAGAAGAACATAGCATAAAGAACACAGAACATAGAAGAAAATAGAATATAAATTTAGAATATAGAATACAGAAGAATATAAAATGTATAATATAGAATACAGAATATAGAATGTAAAATATAAAATGAAGAATATAGAAGAATATAGGTTATAGAATACAAAAGATTATAAATTATACAATATAGAAGATTATGGAATACAGAATGTAAAATATAAAATATAGGAGAATATAGAATATGGAATATAGAAGAACATAGAATGTTGAATATGGTATATAGAATATGAAATATAAAATACACAAAAATATAGTATATGTAAAAATATAGATCGAATATAGAATATAGAATAGAGGAAATTATAGAATATAGAAGAACATAGAATATAAAATGTAGAATATAGTATAGGGAATATGAAAAATGGAATACAGAATATAGAATACAGAAAAATACAGTATATAGAAAAATATAGAATATAGAACATAGAACATCGAGTATACAATTTGGAGTATGGAATATAGAATATAGAAAAATATAGAATATAATGACATAGAAGAATATAGAATATAGAAGAACATACAGTATAGAATGTAGAATGTAGAATAAACCAAAATCACACCAAACCTGCTGCCGTCGAGTCGATTCCGACTCATAGCAACCCGGGTGGCATAGTGGTTAAGTGACCAAGAGGTCAGCAGTTTGAATCTGCCAGGCGCTCCTTGGTAACTCTGTGGGGCAGTTCTACTCTGTCCTGTAGGGTCACTATGAGAATGTAAAATACAGAATTCACAATATAGAATACAGAAGAATATAGATTATAGAATATATACGATTATGGAACACAGAATGTAAAATACAGAATATAAAACATTGAAGAATATGGAATATAGAAGAATATAGAATATAGAAGAACATAGAATAGAGAATACAGAATGTTGAATATAGAATGTAGGATATACAATATGGAATATAGAATACAGAAGAATATAGTATATAGAAAAATATAGAATATAGAACATAGAACATCAAATATAGAATACAGAGTATGGAATATAGAATACAGGGAAATATAGAATATAGAATGTAGAATGTAGAGAAGGGAATATGAAAAATGGAATACAGAATATAGAATACAGAAAAATACAGTATATAGAAAAATATATAATACAGAACATCGAGTATAGAATACAGAGTATGGAGTATAGAATATAGGAAAATATAGATTATAGAAGAACATAGAATATAGAACGTAGAATATAGAAGAATTTAGAATATAGAATATTAAATATAGAATATAGAAGAATATAGTATTTATAGGATAAATTATAGAATAAATTTATATTATAGAACATAGAACACAGAACATGGAAGATAGAATACAAAACATAAAAGAATATAGAAAATAGTAGAATATAGAATATAGAAGAATACAGATTATAGAATATACATTACAGAAGAATACGGAATATAGAATATAAATTTAGAATATAGAACATAGAAGAACATAGAATATAGATGACAGACAATAGAATGTAGACTATAGACAGAAGATAGAATACAGAATATTGACAAATATCATATATAGGATATACAATATAGAAGAATTTAGAATGTAGAAGAATATAGATTATAAAATATAAAGAATATAGACGGTAGAATATGGAATATAAAACATAGAATATAGAATGTAGATTAAAGAGCAGTATAGAATATCGAGTTTAGAATGTAGAATAAAGAATACAGAATTCAGAACATAGAATATAGAAGAAAATAGAATATAGCAAAATTTGGAGTATAGACTATAGAAGAAAATGAAATATAGAATATATAATGTAGAATATAGATTACAGAATAGAGAAGAATAAAGAATATAAAGAATTTAGATTATCGAATGTAGACTGTAGAATATAGATTACACAATACAGAATATAGAATATAGAACAATATAGATTATAGAACATAGAAGAATGTAGAATACAGAATGTAGAGTGTAAAATATAAAATATAGAGGAATATAGAATACAGAACATGGAAGAATATAGAATGTAGAATATAGAATATGGAAGATAGAATATAGAACACAAAAAAATAGAGTATATGGAAGAATATAGAACATAGAACACAGAAAATAAAAGAATATAGAATATAGATGAATATAGAATGCAGACTATATAAGAATATAGAATATAGAAGGATATAAAAGAAAATAGAATATAGAATACAGAATATTGAAGAATATAGAATGATATAGAATATAGAAGAATTAGAATATATTATATAGAAGTATAAAGAAAAAAGAATATACATTATAGAATATAGATGATAGAAGACTGTACAATACAGAATATAGAATATAAATTTAGAATATAGAATGTAGAAGAATATGAATATAAAATGCAGAAAATTGAATATGGAATATAGAATGTTAAAAAATATGGTCTATAGAATACAGGAAATAAGATATAGAATATATGGTATAGAAGAATACAAAACATAGAATGTAGAAAAATATGGATTATAGAATGTGGAATATACAAAAATATACAATATAGCAAAATATAGACTATAGAATTTAGACAGTAGAAAATAGAATAAAGCATATAGAATATAGAAAATAATATAGAATATGGACAAATTTAGAAGATAGAATGTAGATTATAAAATATAGAATACAGAATAAAGAATAGAGAACAAAAAATATACAAGAATTTAGAATGTAGACTGTAGAATATAGAATGTAGAATGTAGAATAAAAAATACAGAATATAAAATATAGACTAAAGAATATACAAAAATATAGATTATATAACATTATAGAATACAGAATGTAAAATATAGAATAAGGAATGCAGAAGAAAAGAGAATGTAGAATGGGCAATATAGAATATAGAATATGAAATATGAAATAAAGAACAATATAGCATATACAAAAATATAGAGCATAGAACATCAAATATGGAATATAGAATACAGAGTATGGAATACAGAATATAGAAAAATATAGAATAAAAATGTATAAGAATATAGAAGTATATAGAATATAGAGTGTAGAATGTAGACTACAGAGTATATAATAATAAACATAGATTACAGAATTTAGAAGATTATGGAATATAGAATGTAAAATATAAAATATAGAAAAGTATAGAATATGGAATATAGAATATACAATATTGACCAATATGGAACGTAGAATATAGAATATAATATGTAAAATGTACAATATAGTAGAATACAGAATATAGTGTACAGAATCTAGAATGTGGAAGTATATACAATATGGAATACAGAAAATATAGAATTTAGAATATAGAAAATAGAATAGAGAATACAGACTACAGAAGAATATAGATTATATAATATAGAAGAATATAGAAAATAGAATGTAGAATATATAATCTGGAATACAGAATATAGATTGTAGAGTGCAGAATATAGAATATAGAACACAGAATATACAAGAGAGAAGAATAAAGAATATTGAATAATTTAGAATATAGAATGTAGACTGTAGAATATAGACTGTAGAATTTATTATACAAAATATAGAATAAAGTATATAGAATATAGAAGAATATAGATTATAGAATATAGAAAAATATAGTATATACAATGTAGAATATAGAATGTGGAATATAGAATACACAAGAATATAGTACATAGAAGAATACAGAATACAGAACATAGAACACAGAATAAAAAAGAATATAGAATATAGAGGAATAGATAATATAGAATATAGAAGAATTTAGAATATAGAAGAATATAAAATACAGGAAACTGAAGAATGCAGAATATGGAAGAATATAGAATTAGAATATTGAATACAGAAGAATATAGAATATACGTTATAGAAGAATATAGACAATAGAAGACTATACAATACAGAATATAGAATTTAGAACATAGAATATAAAATATAAAATAAAGATATAGAATATAGAAGAATACAGATTATAGAAGATGAGGGAATATAGAATGTAGAACACAAAATACAGAATATAGAATACGGAATATAGAGGAATATAGCATATAGAATACAGAGTATAGAATATGGAACATAGAATATAGCATACAGAAAAATATAGTATATACAAAAATTTAGAAGATAGAACATTGAATATACAATATAGAATACATGGCATGGAATATAGTACATAGAATATAGAAAAATATAGAAGTAGAATATAAAAGAATATAGAATATAGAAGAATATAGAATTAAGATGCAGAATATAGAATACTAAACATAAAATGTAGAATATAGAATATGGAATAGAGAATATAGAAAAATACAGAATAGAGAAGAGTATAGAATATAAAATTTAGACTACAGAATATAGTACAGAAGATTATGGAGTATAGAAGAATATAGAATATGGAATATAGAAGAATATAGAACGTAGAGTGTAGAATATGGAATATAGAATACAGAAAAATATAGTACATAGAGAAATATAGGATATTCAACATAGAACATGGAACATCAAATATAGAATACAGAGGATGGAACATAGAATATAGAAAAATATAGAATATAGAAGAACATAGAATATACAATTCAGAATGTAGAATATAGAATACAGAATATAGAAGAATTTAGAATACAGAATGTAGAATATAGAGTATGGAATATGGAATATAGAAGAATATAGTATATAGAGAACTCTAGAATATAGAACTTAGAAGAGAATACAGAACATAGAAGAATATAGATTATAGAAGAATATGGAATATATGAGAATATAGAATATACATTATAGAAGAATACAGAGTATTGGAATATGGAATATAGAATATACAAGAACATAGAAAATAGATTACAGAGGAATATAGAATATAGAGTTTAGAAGGTAGGATATAGAATAAGGAATATAGAACTCAGAATATAGAATACAGAAGTATACAAACCCAGTGCCGTAGAGTCGATTCCGACTCATAGCAACCCTATAGGACAGAGTAGAACTGCCCCATAGAGTTTCCAAGGAGCGCCTGGCATAGAACTTAGAAAAATTTAGAATATAGAAGAAAACGGAATATAGAATGCAGAATGTAGAACATAGAATATGGAATACAGAATAGAGAAGAATAAAGACTATAGAAGAATTTAGAATGTAGAATGCAGACTGTAGAATAGAAAATAAAGAATATAGAATATGGACTATGGAATATAGAATACAGAAGTATATAGTATATAGAAAAATATAGAATACAGAATATAGAACATAGAACACCAAATATGGAATATAGAATACAGAGTATGGAATATAGAAAAATACAGAATAAAGAAGAATATAGAACATAGAATAATATAGAAAAGAGAATATAGAATATAGAAAAATATAAAAAAATATAGTAGATAGTAAAAAGAAGAATGTAGAATATACAATAACATGGAATATAGAATATAGAAGAATGTAGAATACAGAATATGGAATATAGAGTATAGAAGAATACATCATATAGAAAAATATACAACATAGGACATAGAATATAGAATATAAAAGAATATATATACTGAATATAGAAGAACATAGAAGAAGGATATAGAATATAGAAGGTTATAGAATACAGAAGATTATTGAATATAGAAGAATATAGAATATACATTATTGGAAAATATACAATACAGAGCATAGAATAAAGAATGTAGAGGAATATAGAGTATAGGAGAATTTCAAATATAGAATACAGGAGAATATAGAATATAGAAGATTATAGAATGTAGACTATTGATGAATATGGTATATAGAATATAGAACATATGATATACAATATACAATGTAGAAGAAAGTAGAATATAGATAATGCTTTGCTGTAGAATATAGAATATAGAAGATAAAACACAGAATATAGAATATTGATGAATATGGTATAAAGAATATAGAATAAAGGATATAGAATATACAATATAGAAGAATATAGAATGTAGAAGAATACAGATTATAGAATATTGAAGAATACAGAATATTGAATACAGAATGTAGAATATAGAACATACATTATTGAAGAATATAGAAGAACATAGATACAGAATGTAGGAGAATATAGAATAAAAATATAGAATATAGAAGAATAGAGAATACAGGGGAATATAGAAGATAGAACATAGAAGAAAATAGAATAGTGATGAATATGGTATATAGAATATAGGATATAGAATACACAATATAGAATTATATAGAATATAGAATGTAGGAGAATATAGAATAAAGAATTTAGAATGCAGAATATATAATATAGAAGAATATGGAATATAAAATTTAGAATGTAAAATAATATAGTATATAGAAGGATAGAGAATATAGATTATAGAAGAATATAGAATATACAGTTTAGAAAGTAGAACATGGAATACAGAATAGAGAAGAATAAAGAATATACAAGAATTTAAAATATAGAATGTAGACCATAGAATACAGAATATAGAATATACAAGAATATATAGAAAAATATAGAATACACAGAGCAGAACGTAATCCATAGAATGTAGAAAACAGAACATAGAATATAGAAGAATACAGAATATAGGATATTGATGAAAATGCAATATAGAATATAGAATATAGAAGAATATACTATATAGAAGAATATAGAATATAGAACATTGATGAATATGACATGTAGAATATAATCTATAAAATGTACACTATAGAAGAATATAGAATGTAAAATATAGGATATAGAATATGGAATGTAGAATATAGAAGAGCATAGAACAAAGATGAAAATGGAATATAGAATGGAAGATACAAAATATAGAATATAGAAAATAAAAGTACATCGATTATAGAATATAGAAGAATACAGAATGTAGAATATAGTATATAGAACAAAGAACATAGAATACAGAATATAGAAGAATACAGATTATGGAACATAGAAGAATATAGAATATATAAATATAGAAGAATAAACTACATAGAATATTGATGAATATAAAACAAGATATAAAATATGGAAAATAAAAGAACACAGAATAAAGAATATAGAATGTAGAAGTATATTGATTATAGAATACACAAGAATATAAATTATTGAATACAGAAGAATATAGAATGTAGAATATAGGAAATAGAATATAAGAGAATAAAAAATACAGAATATAGAGAAACATAGTATATAGAACATAGAACAAAGAGAATATAGAATGTAGAATACAGAATATAGAATATAGAGTACAGAATATAGAAGATAGAATATAGAATGTTGAATGTAGAATATAGAATACGAAATATAAAAAAACAGAATATAGATAAATACAGAATATAGAAAAGTATAGAGTAGAGAATGTAGAGGAATACAGAATATAAAAAATCAAATATAGAATATAGAACATACAAAGTAGAGTATAGAATATAGAAGAATATAGACTACAGATTATAGAAAATAGATTATAGGATACTGAAGAATATGGTATATAGAATATAGAAGAATATAGAATGTAGACTATAGAATATGGAATACAGACTATAGAAGAATACAGTATATAGTAGAATATAGAATATAAAATATAGAACACAGAATATCAAATATAGAATAGAGTATGGAATATAGAATATAGAAGAATACAGAATAGAGATGAACATAGAATATAGATTTTAGAATGTAGAATATAGAAGAATTTAGAATATAGAATGTTGAATGTAGAATATGGAATATGGAATAAATAATATAGAATACAGAAGAATATGATATATAGAAGAATATAGAACATAGAAGATAGAATACAGAATATAAAAGAATATAGATTATAGGAGAATGTAGAACACAGAATACAGAAGAATATAGAACATCGAAGAATATAGAATATTGATGAATACAGTATATTGAATATAGAATACAGGATATAGGACATACAATATAGAAGAAAATAGGATATAGAAAGTAGAAGAATATAGATTAAAGAATATAGAAGAATATAGAATGTAGAGCATAGAATATAGAATATAGAAGAACATAGAATATACAAGAATACAGAATATAGAGTTTAGAATGTACAGTACAGAATATACAGTTCAGAATATAGAATAAATATAGAGTATAGAAAAATTTAGAATATAGAATAATACAGAATATAGAATACAGAACACAGAATATAAATGAGAGAGGAATAAAGAATATAGAAGAATTTAGAATATAGAATGCAGACTATAGATTGCGCAATACAGAATACGGAATGTAGTATATGGAATAAAGAATATAAAATAAAGAAGAATATAGTATATAGAAAATATAGAATACTGACAAATATGGAATATAGAATATAATGTGTAAAATGTGAAATAGAAGAACATAGAATATAGAATACAGAATATGGAATGTAGAGGTATATAGATTATACAATACAGAAGCATATAGAATAGAGAATACAGAGCATACAACAGAGAATATAGAATTCAGAAGAATATAGATTATAGAATATAGAAGTATATAGAATACAGAAAATTTAGAATATAGAATGTAGAGTGAGAATATAGAAAACATTAGAATATACAATGAAGAATGTAGAATATAGCATATAGAAGAATAAAGATTATAGAATATAGAATGCACAAAGCAGAATATAGAGTACAGAATATAGAATGTAGAATATAGATGAGTATAGAATTAGAATATAGAATTTAGAACAAAAAATATAGAATATAAAAAATATACAAGAATTTAGAATATAGAATGCAGACTGTAGAATACAGAATATAGAAGAATGTAGATTATAGAATGTAGAATATAAAATATAGAAGAATATGCAATATAGAATATAGAAGAATATAGAATGTAGAATATAGAATTTGGAAGATAAATTATAGAATATAGAAGAATATAGTATAGAGAAGGATATAAAATATGGACGAATATAAAATATAGAACAATATAGAATAGAGAATGTACATTATAAAAGAATATAGACTACAGAATATAGAAGATAATAGAATGTAGAATATAGAAGATGACAGAACATAGAAAATAGATTATAGAAGAATACAGAATAGTGATGAATATGGTATATAGAATATAGGATATGGAATATACAATATAGAATAAAGAATGTAGAATACAGATTATAGAATACAGAGGAATATAGAAAATAGAACGTAGTATGGAGAATGTAGAATATGTAATACAGAATATAGAAGAAAATAGAATATAGAGTTTAGCATGTAGAATATAAAATAAAGAATATAGAATTCAGAATATAGAATATAGAGGGATATAGAATACAGAAAAATGTAGAATACAGAATGTAGAATATGAACACACAATATAGAAGAATACAGAATATAATATGTAAAACATAGAAAATAGAACACAGTATTTAGAATATAGAATATTGAATATAGAAGATACAGATTATAGGACATAGAAGAATATAGAATGAAGAAAGTAGAATATAGAAGAATATAGAATATGGTATATAGAAGAATATAGAATACAGAATATGGACTAAGAAATATAGAATATTGAATAGAGTACATAGAAGAATATAGAATACAGAATATTGACGAATATTGAATATAGAAGAATATAGATTTAGAACACAGAAGAATATACAGTATAGAGAACAGAATATAGAATGTAGAATTTAGAACGTAGAAGATGGGATATAGAAGAATACAGAATATAGGATATCGACAAAAATGGAATACAGAATATGGAATACAGATTACAGAAGAATGTCTTACATACAAAAATATAGAATATCGATAAAAATGGAATATAGAATATAATATATAAAATGTACAACATAGAAGAACGTAGAATGTTGTATATACTATACAGTATATACAACACAGAACATAGACTGTAGAAGTACATAGATTATAGCATATAGAAGTATACAGAAAATAGAATTTAGAATATAGAACACAGAATAGAGAATATAGAATACAGAAGAATATAGATTTTAGAATATAGAAGAATGTAGAATGTAAAATATAGGATACAGAATATAGAAGAATATAGAATATAGAAAAATTTAGAATATAGAATGTAGAGTGGAGAATATAGAATATAGAAGAATGTAGAATATAGAAAACAGAATTTAGAATGTAAAATGTAGTATATAGAATATACAATATAGAATAAAGAATATAGAACAGAATGTGGATTATAGAATATAGAAGAATATAGAGTACAGAACATAGAACATGGATCATAGAAGAAAGAAAACAGAAAATATAGATTATAGAACATCGATGAAAATGGAATAAAAAATATACAATATACAAGAATATAGAATATAGAGTTTAGAGGTATTTTTTTATATTATAGAATATCAAGGAATATAGAATATTGAATGCACAATGAAGAATATAGAATATAGAAAAATATAGATTATAGAATACAGGGTGATATAGAATGTAGAATATACAATATAGAAGAATATAGAATACAGAATGAAGAATGTAGAATATAGGATATAGAATACAGAGTCTGGAACACACAACATAGAATATAGAATATGGAATATAAGATATAAAATATACAAAATAAAAGAATACAGAATATAGAATGTAGAAGTATATTGATTATAGAATATAGAAGAATATAGATTCTAGAATAGAGTGTAGAATGTAGAGTATACAATATAGAATACAGAATATAGAAAAATACAGAACATAGAAGAATATAGTATATAGAAGAATATAGAATATACAGTTAGAACATAGAAGACAGAATATAGAAGAATGTAGAATACAGAATGTGGAATATAGAGCACAGAATATAAGATACAGAATATAGAAGAGTATAGATTACAGAAGAATATAGAGTATAAACGATCGTATAGAATAATGTAGAATATAGTATATAAAATAGAGAAGAATAAAGAACATAGAAGAATATAGAATGTAGACTGTTGAATATAAAATATAGTATATAGAATATTTAATATAGAATACAGAATAATACAGATTATACAATATAAAATCGTGGAATATAGAGAACAGAACATAGAATATAGATTATAGAATATAGAACACAAAAGATAAAAGAATATAGAACATAAATATTGGCTATTCACGAAAATGGAATATACAATATAAGATATAAAATAATCAGTATAGAAGAATATAAAATATACAATGTAGTAGATTATAAAATATATAACATAGAATGTAGAATACACAACATAGAATATAGAAGAATATAGATTGAGGAATACAGAATTTAGAATATAGAAGAATATAGATTACAGAATATAGAACGTAGAGTATAGAATATGGAATACAGTTTAAGAAATATGAATTATAGGATGTAGAAGAATATAGTATATAGAAGAATATAGAATACAGAATTATGACATATATGGAATACAAAATAAAATATATAAAATGTAGAATGTTCTATAGAATACAGAACACAGAATACAGAATGGAGAAATACATAGATTATAGAATATAGAAGAATTTAGAATGTAGAAGGGAATACAGAAGAATATAGATTATAGAATATAAGAGAATACAGAATAGAGAGTGTAGAATGTAGAACACAGAACACAGAATATAGCATACAGAAGAATATAGAAAATTTCTGAATATATAATGTTGAGTGTAGAATATAGAGTATAGAATACAGAATATAGAAGAATGTAGAATATAGAAAAATATAGAATATAGAATGCATAATATGGAATATACAATACAGAATATAGAATAATATAGTATAGAAAATAGAAGAATATAGAATGTAGTATATAGAATATCAAAGAATATAGAATTTAGAATATAGAATGTAGCATATAGAATATACAAGAATATAGATTAAATAATATCAAAAATATAGAATGTAGAATATAGAAGAATATAGAATACAGAATATGGGATATAGAATATTGAAGAATATAGTATATAGAAGAATATAGAATATAGAACAGAACACAGAAGATAGAATATAGAATATAAAAGAAAATAGAATATAGAATAATGTAGAAAATAAAATCTAGAATATAGAAGGATATAGACTATAGAGAAATATAGAATACAGAGGAATATAGTGTATAGAATATAGAATACAAAATATAGAATAAAGAAAATAGAAGAATATAAAATATAGAAGAATATGGGATATAGAATATACATTATAGAAGAATATAGAATATAGAAGATTATAGTATACAGAATATAGAAGAATATAGAATGTAGAATGTGGAATATAGAATACAGAAAACAGAATATAGAATGTAGGATCAAGAATCTAGATACTAGAATATAGCATATAGTAGAATATAGAACATAGAATATAGAAGAGTATAGAATATAGAATTTACAAAGTAGAATGTGGAATGTAGAATACAAAATATAGAATGTATAGAAGAAATTAGAATATAGAATGTAGAATATACAAATTAGAGAAATACAGATTATAGAATATGGAAGAATATAAATATAGAACATAGATTATAGAAAAATATAGAATATAGAAGAATACAGAACGTAGAATATAGAATACTGAAGAATATATTATATAGAAGAAAATAGAATATAAAAGAATATAGATATTGAATACAGAATTGTACAGAATATGGAATATAGAGTATAGAATGTAGAAAAATATAGAATACTGAATATAAAGGACTATACAATATAGAAAATTATAGAATATAAAAGATATAGAATATACATTATAGGAGAATATACAATACAGAATGTAGAAGAACATAGCATATAAAATATAGAATGTGGAATATAGCATATAGAGGAATATAGACTACAGAATGTAGAAGATAAAATATAGAAGAATATGGTATATAGAATATACAATATAGAAGAATATAGATTATAAGATTATTGAAGAATGTAGAATGTAGATTATAGAATATAAAAGAATATAGATTATAGAACACAGAATATAGAGTTTACCATGTTGAATATAGAATAAAAAATATAGAATACAGAATGTAGAATATGGAATATAGAAGAATGTAGAATGTGGAACACAAAACATATAATACAGAATAGAGAAGAATAAAGAATATAGAAGAATTTAGAATATATAATACAGACTGTAGAATATAGATAATAGAATATAAAAGAGCATAGAATATAGAGCACAGAACATACAATATAGAATACAGAACATAGAAGTTAGAAAATAGAATATAGAAGAATATAGAATATAGGATATTCACAAAAATGGAATATAGAGCATGGAATATAAGTCATAAAATATACAATATAGAGGAATATAAAGAATATAGAATGTAGAATATAGAATATAGAAGAATATAGATTAAAGAAAAAAGAATATAGAATATTAAATATAGTAGAATATAGAATGTAGAATATGGAATATACAATATAGTATATAGAAGAATATGGAATATTGACAAATATAGAATTTAAGATATAAAATACACAATTTAGAAGAATAAAAATAGAATACAGAATACAGACTGTAGAAGTATATAGATTATAGAATATAGAAGAATATAGAGTATACAACATAGAAGGTAGAATAAGGAATATAGAACAAAGAACAGAGAATTTAGAATATAGAAGAATATGCAATATAGATTATGGAATACAGAATATACAAGAATATAGTATATAAAAGAATATAGACCACATGACATAAAACATAGAATATTGATTATAAAGTATAAAATGTAGAATATAGAAGAATAAAAAATACAGAAGAATATAGAATATAGAATAGACTATAGAAGGATACAGAAAATAGATGTAGAATATGGAATATAGAATACAGAATATAGAAGTACATAGAATATAGCAGAATAGGCAGTATAGAAGAACATAGAATAGAGGAGAATATAGAAGGCAATAGAATACAGGACACAAAAGAATATAGAAAACAGAAGAAAATATAATATCAAATATAGAAGACAATAGAAGATAGTAGATAGAAGACACAAGATGATAGGAGACAGATTGAACACAGAACACAGTACAAAGAATACCAAATATAGAAGAATATAGACTATACAGCACAGAATATTTAATATAGAAGAATATTAAATACAGAATTTAGAATGTAGACTATAGAAGAATATAGAGTACAGAATATAGAAGATAGAATATTGAAGAATACGGAATAAAGAATACAGAATGTAGGATACAGAATATATAATAATATAGAGTATAGAATATAGAACATAGAATATAGAAGAATGTAAAATATAGAATGTAGAATATTAATAAAGAATATAGAATGATATAGAATAAAGGAGAATATAGAACATAAAATCTAGAATATAAAATATATAAGAATGTAGATTATAGCATATAGAAGAATGTAGAATGTGGAATACAGAATATATGTACAGTATATAGAAAATAGAAGAATATAGAATATATAACATAGAATGTAGAATATAAAATATATTTTAGAATACAGATTTTAGAATATAGAATACAGAATAAAGAATGTAGAATATAGACTGCAGAGTATAGAATATAGAATACAGAAGAATATAGAAAATGGAATAAAGAATATGGAATATAGATATAGAAGAATATAATATATAGAAGAATATTGAATATAGAATATGGAATGTGGGATGTAGAATATAGAGGAAAAAAGAATATAGAGGTATATAGAATATAGAAGAATATAGAATATAGAAGAGTATAGAATATAGGAGGATATAGAATATACAAGGATATGGAATATAGAATAATATAGGATACATGATATAGAATAAAGCAGAATATAGACTACAGAATGTAGAATGTATAGAAAAATGTAGATTTTTGAAGAATATAGAATTTAGAATGTAGAGTATAAAATATAAAGACTATAGTATTTAGAATGTAGAATATAAAATAAGAGGAATACAGAATATAGAATACAGAATGTGAACTGAAGAATATAGAATGTAGAATATAGAAGAATATAGATTATAGCACATAGAGGCATACAGAATATGGCATGTAGAGTGTGGAATATAGTATACACAATGTGGAAGAATATAAAATATAAAAAATAGAAGTGTACAGAATATAGAATGTACAATATTGGATATAAAATATGGAATGTAGAATATATAAAATAGGACAGTATAGTTTATATAATATGGAATATAGAGTACAGAATATAGAATAAAGAACGTAGAGGATAGAAGATAGAATACAGAAGAGTATAGAATATAGAATATTGATGAATATAGAATATAAGACATAAAATATACAATATAGAAGAATATAGAATATAGAAATATATAGATTATAGAATATAGATAAATATAGAATGTAGAATATAGAAGAATATAAAATATAGAATGTAAAAATAGAACATGGAATATAGAATATGGAACATAGAAGAACATAGTATTTAGAAGAATATAGAATATTGATGAATATGGCAAAAAGAATATAAGACATAAAATATACAATATAGAAGAATATAGAATACAGAATACAGAATGTACAAGTATATAGATTAGAGAAAATAGAATGCAGAATGTAGAATATAGAATACAGTACATAGAATAGAGAATATAGCAGAATATAGATTATAGAATATAGAAAGTAAATGTAGAATATAAAATATAGACTATAGAAGACCATAGAATATAGAAGAATACAGAATATAGAATAGAGAAGAATGTGGTATACAGAAGAATATAGAACAGCAAACAGAATATTGAATATAGAATGTAGAATATAGAATAAAGAAGAATATAGAATGTTGAAAGTAGGATATAGAATGTAGAATACAGAGTATAGAATATAAAATTTAGTATATACAATATAGAAATAGAAGAATATAGAATGTAGAATTTAGAATGTAAAACGTAGAATATAGAATATGGAAAAATATAGAAAAAAGAATATTGAATATAGAACGTAGAATACAGAATATGGAATATGGAATACAGAACATAGAAGCATACAGTATTTCGAAGAATATAGAATACAGAATATAGGGCATAGAATATAGAGTACAAAATATAGAATATAGAAGAATATAGAATATAGCATATAGAAGAACATAGAATAGAGAATATAGAAGAATATAGAGTACAGAATATAGAAGATAAAATATAGAAGATAGAATATAGAATAAGGAATATTGAAGAATATGGATTATAGGATTTGGAATATAGAATATAGAAGAATATAGACTAGAGAATATAGAAGATAGAATACAGAAGAATAAAGAACATTGACAATTATGGTATATACAATATAGAATAAAGAATATTGGATATACAATATAGAAGAATATAGTTTATAGATTATTGAGGAATGTAGAATATAGAAGAATATAGAATATAAAAGAATATAGAGTTTAGAGTGTAGAATACAGAATAAAGAAAAATTTAGATTATAGAAAGTAGAATATAGAATATAGAGTTATATACAATATAGAACATAGAATATGAAGAATAGAGAAGAATAAAGAATAGAAAAGTATTTAGAGTACAGAATGTAGACAGTAAAATACAGAATACAGAAAATGAAATATAGAGTATAGAATGTAGACTATAGATTATAGAATATAGAATATAAAGAACAGAATATAGAATATAAAATAGAGAATATAGAACATAGAAGATAGAAGGATATAGAATACAGAATACAGGATATTGACAAAAATGGAATATAGAATGTAAGATATAAAATATACAATATAGAATATTACAGAATATAGAATGTAGAAGTATATAGATTATAGAATATAGAAGATATAGAATGTAGAATATAATATATAGAAGAATATAGAATACAGAATAAGAAGAATATAGAATGCAGAATATAGAACATGGAATATAGAATAGAGTATATAGAAGAATATAGAATATTGATGAATATCTAATATAGAATATACAGAACAGAATATAGAACATAGAATATAGAAGAATATAGAATATAGGATAGACAATATGGAATACAGAATATAGAATATTGATGAATATGGAATGTAGACTATGATATATAAAATGTACAATATAGAAGAATATAGAATATACAAAACAGAATATAGAATGTAGAAGAATATAGATTAAAGAATATAGAAGAATATTGAATATAGAATTTAGAATGCAGAATATGGAACATAGGATAGAGAATATAGATTATAGAATACAGAACGTGGAATATAGAATATAGAAGAATACGGACTATAGGAAAATTTAGAATATAGAATGTAGAGTGGAGAACATAGGATATAGAATACAGAACATACAAGAAAATAGAATATAGAATGTAGGATATAGAATACAGAATATAAAAGAGAGAAGTTAAAGAATATAGAAATATTTAGAATATATAATGTAGACTAGAATATAGAAGAATATAGATTATAGAATATAGAGAAGAGAATGTAGAATATAGAACATAGAGGATAGAACATAGAATATAGAAGAATATAGAATAGAGGATATTCAGGAAAATGGAATATAGACTATAAAATATACAATATAGAAGAATATAGAATAAAGAATGTAGAATATAGATAATACAATACAGAACATAGAATAGAGAATATAGAGTGTAAACGTATATAAATTACAGAATATAGAAGAGTATAGAATACAGAATGTAGAATGAATATAAATTATAGAACATAGAATATAGAATACAGAAGAATATAGATTATGGAAAGTAGAATACAGAAGTATATAGAATATAGTAGAGTAGAGAATGTTGAATATAGAATATAGAAGAATATAGTTTATAAAAGAATATAGAAAATAGAATATTGATGAGTATAGACTATAAGACATAAAATATACAATGTAGAAGAATATAGAAAACAATGTAGAAGTATATAGATTATAAAATACAGAAGAATATGGAATATATACTGTAAAATGTAGAATATACAATATAAAACACAGAATACAGAACATAGAATTTAGAATATTGAAGAATATAGGTTATAGAATATAGAAGAATATAGAATGTAGAAAAATATAGACTGTAGAATATAGATTACAGCATGTGATATAGAATAGAGCATGTAGAAGAATACAGAATATAGAACATAGAAGATAGAATATTGAATATAGAAAATAGAATGGTGATTATTAAATATAAAAGAAAAATATACAGAAGATTATACGATATAGAGTATAGAATGTAGAAGAATACAGAAGGGTATAGAATATGGAATATAGAATATAGAAAGTAGAATACGGAATATAGAAGAATATAGAATATAGAAGATAATAGAATATAGGACACAAGAATATAGAAAATATAATATAGAACAGAATATACGATATAGAAGAAAATTGACGATAGAAGATAGATTGAAGATAGTAGATAGAAGCAGATGATAGAAGATAGAAGATTGAACATAGAACATAGAACACAAAACAGAGAATATAGAGTATAGAATACAGAATATAGAATTTAGAATGTAGATAGAATACAGAATATAAAACATAGAATATTGAATAAGGAATATAGAATATAGAAGAAAATAGAATACAGAAGAATATAGAATATAGAGTGTATATAATGTAGAATATAGAAAATAGAATTTATAATTTACAATATAGGTAAATATAGAATAATACAGAATAAGAATAATATAGAATATTGTTGTTGTTAGGTGCTGTCAAGTCGGTTCCGACTCATAGAGACCCTATGCACAAAAGAACGAAACAGAGTTGGTCCTGCGCCACCCTTATAACAGGTGTTGTGCTTGAGCTCATTGTTGCAGCCACTGTGTCAATCCACCTTTTTGAGGGTCTTCCTCTTTTCCACTGACCCTGTGCTCTGCCAAGCATGACGTCCTTCTCCAAGGACTCATCCGTCCTGAAAACGTGTCCAAAATATGTAAGACGCAGTCTCGCCATCCTTGCCTCTAAGGAGCATTCTGGCCGCACTTCTTCCAAGATAGATGTGTTCGTTCTTTTGGCAGTCCATGGTATATTCAATATTCTTCGCCAACACCACAGTTCAAAGGCGTCAACTCTTCTTCAGTCTTCCTTATTCATTGTCCAGCTTTCACATTCATATGATGTGATTGAAAATACCATGGCTTGGGTCAGGCACACCTTAGTCTTCAGGGTGACATCTTTGCTCTTCAACACTTTGAAGAGGTCCTTTGCAGCAGATTTGCCCAGTGCAATGCATCTTTTAATTTCTTGACTGCTGCTTCCATGGTTGTTGATTGTGGATCCAAGTAAAATGAAATCCTTGACAACGTCAATCTTTTCTCCATTTATCATGATGTTGCACATTGGTCCAGTTGTGAGGATTTTTGTTTTCTTTATGTTGATTTGCAGTCCACACTGAAGGCTGTGGTCTTTGATCTTCAAATATAAAATATTGAACATAAAATGTAGAATATAGAAGAATATAGATTATAGCATATAGAATAATATAAAATATAGAATGTAGAATGCGGAATATAGAATATAGCATATAGAACGTAGAATACAGAATATAGAAGACTATAGAATATAGAAAATAGAAGAATATATAATGTAGAATACAAAATATATAATAAAGATGAGTATATAGAATATCATTATAGGATATAGAAGAATATAGAAAGTAGAATATGAAATAGAGTATAGAATAAAGATGAATATAGAATATAGAAAAATATTGAATGTAGAATATAGAATATGTAAGACAGGAAATAGAAGAATATAATATATAGAATATTGAACATAGAATGTAGAATATAGAACAATAAAGAATATAGAAGTATATAGTATTTAGAGGAATACAGAACATAGAATATAGGATATAGAATATAGAACAGTATAGAATATAGAATACAGAAGAACATAGAATATAGTATGTATAATGTAGAACATGGAATAGAGAATACAGAATATAGAAGAATACAGAAGGATATAGAATATAGAAGAATATAGAATATAGAAGCATATAAAATATAGAAGAATATAGGGAGAATGAAGGGAGAAGCAGAGAGAGATTTCATAAAGACACAAGTGGAGATGACAATGTGACCACAGAGGCAGAGATTGGATGATGCAGCCACAGCCATGGAATAGAGACAGCCACCAGAAGCTGGAAGAGGCAATGAACAGATTCTCCCCTGGAGCCTCTGAAGAGTGTGTGGTGTGGTTCTGCCGTGACAGCTTGATTAAGGCTCAGGTATTTTGGCTCTGACTTTGGATTTCTGGCCTCCTGGGCTGTGGAAGAATAAATTTCTGTTGTTTTAAGTCACTCAGTTTGTAGCAATTTGTTATAACAGACACAGAAAATGAATTAACTGACCAATAAAAGATGTGGTAATCTATGCATCATTACAGTATTGTAACCTGATGAGGGTGGATCCTGCCCGGCGCGACCCCTTGAGTCAAATGAGAGACACCAGGCCTTTGAAAAAGAGAAAACAGACTTTATTGCAAGCCGGTCAAGCAAGGAGCTCAGAGATTAAGTCTCAAATCAAGCACCCTGAGGTTGGGGATTCCAGTGCAGGTGCAGGGTTTGTGATAGGGAACTTAAGCATAATTCATGAAGTTTCTAAGAACTGGCAGACAATTTCAGGAAATGAACACATACAGGGGTGCAGTAGGGGGTGCAATATGGTGGCTGGGGGCATGTGGTTTTTAGGGTGGTGTGAAACATGAAGTTTATCTAAGGACAGCTTTGTGGCTTATTGCTCATGTCCAAATAGAGTGGGGGGAAGGTTGGTGGGTAGCGAAGCAAACTTGAGCAGAGAAGCAGTAAGATGGCCTTGAGCTGCTACACAGAATTTCTTATCAAAAGTGTGTGATGTGGCCCAGGTGTGATGCGAGGAAGGGGAACCATTTAACCCTGTTGTTTGCGGTATCAATAATATATATTTTTTAAATAATATTTATTGTGCTTTTTTAAGTGAAAGTTTGCAAATCAAGTCAGTCTCTCACATATAAACTTATATACACCTTACTACATACTCCCATTTACTCTCCCCCTAATGAGCCGGCCCGCTCCCTCCTTCCAGACTCTCCTTTCGGGACCGTTTTGCCAGTTTCTAACCCTCTCTACCCTCCCATCTCCCCTCTAGACAGGAGATGCCAACACAGTCTCAAGTGTCCACCTGATACAAGTAGCTCACTCCTCATCAGCATCTCTCTCCAACCCTTTGTCCAGTCCAATTCATGTTGAGGAGTTGGTTACTGTCCTGGGCCAACAGAAGTTTTGGGGACCACGACCGCCGGGATTCTTCTAGTCTCAGTCAGACCATTAAGCCTGGTCTTCTTTTTTTATGATTAACTTTTTTTATTAACTTTTATTGAGCTTCAAGTGAATGTTTACAAATCAAGTCAGACTGTCACATATAAGTTTATATACACCTTACTCCGTACTCCCAATTGCTCTCCCTTAAGGAGTCAGCCCTTCCAGTCTCTCCTTTCGTGACAATTTTGCCAGCTTCCAATTCTCTCTATCCTCCCATCCCCCCTCCAGACAGGAGATGCCAACACAGTCTCAAGTGACCACTTGATATAATTAGTTCACTCTTCATCAGCATCTCTCACCTACCCACTGTCCAGTCCCTTTCATGTCTGATGAGTTGTCTTCGGGGATGGTTCCTCTCCTGTGCCAACAGAAGGTCTGGGGACCATGACCGCTGGGATTCCTCTAGTCTCAGTCAGACCATTAAGTATGGTCTTTTTATGAGAATTTGGGGTCTGCATCCCACTGTTCTCCTGCTCCCTCAGGGGTTCTCCGTTGTGCTCCCTGTCAGGGCAGTCATTGATTGTGGCCGGGCACCAACTAGTTCTTCTGGTCTCAGGATGATGTAGGTCTCTGGTTCTTCATTCTCCTTTGCTCCAGGTAGGTTGAGACCAATTGATGCATCCTAGATGGCCGCTTGTTAGCATTTTAGACCCCAGACGCCGCATTTCAAAGTGGGATGCAGAATGTTTTCATAATAGTATTATTTTGCCAATTGACTTAGAAGTCCCCTTAAACGATGGTCCCCAAACCCCCGCCCTTGCTCCGCTGACCTTTGAAGCATTCATTTTATCCCGGAAACTTCTTTGCTTTTGGTCCAGTCCAGTTGAGCTGACCTTCCATGTATTGAGTGTTGTCCTTCCCTTCACCTAAAGCAGTTCTTATCTACTAATTTAATCAGTAAAAAACCCTCTCCCACCCTCCCTCCCTCCTGCCTCTCGTAACCACAAAAGTATGTGTTCTTCTCAATTTATGCTATTTCTCAAGATCTTATAATAGTGGTCTTATACAATATTTGTCCTTTTACCTCTGACTAATTTCATTCAGCATAATGCCTTCCAGGTTCCATGTTATGAAATGTTTCACAGATTCGTCACCGTTCTTTATCGATGCGTAGTATTCCATTGTGTGAATATACCACAATTTATTTACCCATTCATCCGTTGATGGACACCTTGGTTGCTTCCAGCTTTTTGCTATTGTAAACAGAGCTTCAATAAACATGGGTGTGCATATATCTGTTTATGTGAAGGCTCTTATTTCTCTAGGGTATATTCGGAGGAGTGGGATTTCTGGGTTGTATGGTAGTTCTATTTCTAACTGTTTGAGATAATGCCAGATAGATTTCCAAAGTGGTTGTACCATTTTACATTCCCACCAGCAGTGTATAAGAGTTCCAATCTCTCCGCAGCCTCTCCAACATTTATTATTTTGTGTTTTTTGGATTAATGCCAGCCTTGTTGGAGTGAGATGGAATCTCATCATGGTTTTAATTTGCATTTCTCTAATGGCTAATCATCGAGAGCATTTTCTCATGTATCTGTTAGCTGCCTGAATATCTTCTTTAGTGAAGTGTGTGTTCATATCCTTTGCCCACTTCTTGATTGGGTTGTTTGTCTTTTTGTGGTTGAGTTTTGACAGAATCATGTAGATTTTAGAGATCAGGTGCTGGTTGGAGATGTCATAGCTGAAAATTCTTTCCCAGTCTGTAGGTGGTCTTTTTCCTCTTTTGGTGAAGTCTTTAGATGAGCATAGGTGTTTGATTTTTAGGAGCTCCCAGTTATCTGGTTTCTCTTCGTCATTTTTGGTAATGTTTTGTATTCTGTTTATGCCTTGAATTAGGGCTCCTAAGGTTGTCCCTATTTTTTCTTCCATGATCTTTATCGTTTTAGTCTTTATGTTTAGGTCTTTGATCCACTTGGAGTTAGTTTTTGTGCATGGTGTGAAGTATGAGTCCTGTTTCATTTTCTTGCAAATGGATATCCAATTATGCCAGCACCATTTGTTAAAAAGACTATCTTTTCCCCAATTAACTGACACCGGGCCTTTGTCAAATATCAGCTTCTCATATGTGGATGAATTTATATCTGGGTTCTCAATTCTGTTCCACTGGTCTATGTGCCTGTTGTTGTACCAATACCAGGCTGTTTTGACTACTGTGGCTGTATAATAGGTTCTGAAATCAGGTAGAGTGAGGCCTCCCACTTTCTTCTTCTTTTTCAGTAACGCTTTGCTTATCCGAGGCTTCTTTCCCCTCCGTATGAAGTTGGTGGTTTGTTTCTCTATCACCTTAAAAAATGACATTGGAATTTGGATCGGAAGTGCATTGTATGTATAGATGGCTCTTGGTAGAATAGACATTTTTACTATGTTAAGTCTTCCTATCCATGAGCAAGGTACGTTTTTCCACTTGAGTATGTCCTTTTTAATTTTTTTGTAGTAGAGCTTTGTAGTTTTCCTGGGATAGGTCTTTTACATCCTTGGTAAGATTTATTCCTAAGTATTTTATCTTCTTGGTGGCTACTGTGAATGGTATTGATTTGGTTATTTCTTCGTTGGTGTTCTTTTTGTTGATGTAGAGGAATCCAAGTGATTTTTGTATGTTTATCTTATAACCTGAGACTCTGCCAAACTCTTCTTTTAGTTTCAGTAGTTTTCTGGTGGATTCGTTGGGGTTTTCTGTGTATAAGATCATGTCATCTGCAAATAGAGATAATTTTACTTCCTCTTTGCCAATCCGGATGCCCTTTGTTTCTTTGTCTAGCCTAATTGCCCTGGCTAGGACCTCTAGCACAATGTTGAATAAGAGCAGTGATAAAGGGCATCCTTGTGTGGTTCCCCTTCTCAAGGGAAATGCTTTCAGGCTCTCTCCATTTAGAGTGATGTTGGCTGTTGGCTTTGCATAGATGCCCTTTATTATGTTGAGGAATTTTCCTTCAATTCCTATTTTGCTGAGAGTTTTTATCATAAATGGGTGTTGGACTTTGTCAAAAGCCTTTTCTGCATCAATTGATAAGATCATGTGGTTTTTGTCTTTTGTTTTATTTATGTGGTGGATTACATTAATGGTTTTTCTAATATTAAACCAGCCTTGCATAAAAATCCCACTTGGTCGTGGTGAATTATTTTTTTGATATGTTTTTGAATTCTATTGGCTAGAATTTTGTTGAGGATTTTTGCATCTATGTTCATGAGGGATATAGGTCTGTAATTTTCCTTTTTTGTAATGTCTTTACCTGGTTTTGGTATCAGGGAGATGGTGGCTTCATAGAATGAGTTGGGTAGTATTCCGTCATTTTCTATGCCTTGAAGTACCTTTAGTAGTAGTGGTGTTAACTGTTCTCTGAAAGTTTGGTAGAACTCTGCAGTGAAGCCGTCCGGGCTAGGGCTTTTTTTTGTTGGGAGTTTTTTGATTACCATTTCAATCTCTTTTTTTTTTTATGGGTCTATTTAGTTGTTCTACTTCTGCATGTGTTAGTTTAGGTAGGTAGTGTTTTTCCAGGAATTCATCCATTTCTTCTAGGTTTGCAAATTTGTTAGAGTACTATTTTTCGTAATAATCTGATATGATTCTTTTAATTTCAGTTGGGTCTGTTGTGATGTGGCCCTTCTCGTTTCTTATTCAGGTTATTTGTTTCCTTTCCCGTATTTCTTTGGTCAGTCTGGCCAATGGTTTATCAATTTTGTTAATTTTTTCAAAGAACCATCTTTTGGCTTTGTTAATTCTTTCAATTGTTTTTCTGTTCTCTAATTCATTTAGTTCAGCTCTAATTTTTATTATTTGTTTTCTTCTGGTGGCTGATGGATTCTTTTGTTGCTCACTTTCTGTTTGTTGAAGTTGTCGGGACAGTTCTCTGATTTTGCCTCTTTCTTCTTTTTGTATGTGTGCATTTATTGATATAAATTGGCCTTTGAGCACTGCTTTTGCTGTGTCCCAGAGGTTTTGATAGGAAGTATTTTCATTCTCATTGCATTCTATGAATTTCCTTATTCCCTCCTTAATGTCTTCTATAAACCAGTCTTTTTTCAGGAGGGTATTGTTCAGTTTCCAAGTATTTGATTTCTTTTCCCTAGTTTTTCTGTTATTGATTTCTAGTTTTATTGCCTAGTGGTCTGAGAAGATGCTTTGTAATATTTCAATGTTTTGGATTCTGCAAAGGTTTGTTTTATGACCTAATATGTGGTCTATTCTAGAGAATGTTCCATGTGCGCTAGAAAAAAAAGTATACTTTGCAGCAGTTGGGTGGAGAGATCTGTATAAGTCAATGAGGTCAAGTTGGTTGATTGCTGTAATTAGGTCTTCCGTGTCTCTATTGAGCTTCTTACTGGATGTCCTGTCCTTCTCCGAAAGTGGTGTGTTGAAGTCTCCTACTATAATTGTGGAGGTGTCTATCTCACTTTTCAATTCTGTTAAAATTTGATTTATGTATCTTGCAGCCCTGTCACTGGGTGCATAAATATTTAATATGGTTACGTCTTCCTGATCAATTGTCCCTTTTATCATTATGTAGTGTCCTTCTTTATCCTTTGTGGTGGATTTAAGTCTAAAGTCTATTTTGTCAGAAATTAATATTGCTACTCCTCTTCTTTTTTGCTTGTTGTTTGCTTGATATATTTTTTCCATCCTTTGAGTTTTAGTTTGTTTGTGTCTCTAAGTCTAAGGTGTGTCTCTTGTAGGCAGCATATAGACGGATCGTGTTTCTTTATCCAGTCCGAGACTCTCTGTCTCTTTATTGGTGCATTTAGTCCATTTACATTCAGCGTAATTATAGATAAATAAGTGTTTAGTGTTGTCATTTTGATGCCTTTTTATGTGTGTTGTTGACAATTTCATTTTTCCACATACTTTTTTGTGCTGAGACGTTTTTCTTAGTAAATTGAGAGATCCTCATTTTCATAGTGTTTGACTTTATGTTTGTTGAGTTGTTACGTTTTTCTTGGCTTTCATCTTGAGTTATGGAGTCGTTATACCTCTTTGTGGTTACCTTAATATTTACCCCTATTCTTCTAAGTAAAAACCTAACTTGTAATGTTTTATATCGCCTTAGATCACTCTCCATATGGCAGTTCTATGCCACCTGTATTTAGTCCCTCTTTTTGATTATTGTGATCTTTTACATTTTGACTTCAGTGATTCCCTGTTATGAGCATTTTTTAAAATTAATCTTAATTTATTTTTGTGATTTCCCTATTTGAGTTGATATCAGGATGTTCTTTTTTGTGACCTCCTGTTGTGCTGGTATCTGATATTATTGGTTTTCTGACGAAATAATATTCTTTAGTATTTCTTGTAGCTTTGTTTTGGTTTTTGCAAATTTCTAAGCTTGAGTTTATCTGTAAATATCTTAATTTCGCCTTCATATTTCAGAGAGAGTTTTGCTGGATATATGATCCTTGGCTGGCAGTTTTTCTCCTTCAGTGCTCTGTATATGTCCTCCCATTGCCTTCTTGCCTGCATGGTTTCTGCTGAGTAGTCTGAACTTATTCTTATTGATTCTCCCTTGAAGGTGACCTTTCTTTTCTCCCCGGCTGCTTTTAAAATTTTCTCTTTATCTTTGGTTTTGGCAAGTTTGATGATAATATGTCTTGGTGCTTTTCTTTTTGGATCAATCTTAAATGGGGTTCAATGAGCATCTTGCATAGATATCCTTTCGTCTTTCATGATGTCAGGGAAGTTTTCTGTCAGCAGATCTTCAACTATTTTCTCTGTGTTTTCTGTCCTCCCTCCCTGTTCTGGGACTCCAATCACACACAAGTTATCCTTCTTGATAGAGTCCCCCATGATTCTTAGTGTTTCTTCATTTTTTTAAATTCCTTTATCTGATTTTTTTCAGCTATGTTGGTGTTAATTCCCTGGTCTTCCAGATTTCCCACTCTGCATTCAAATTGCTCGAGTCTGCTCCTCTGACTTCCTATTGTGTTGTCTAATTCCGTAATTTCATTGTTAATCTTTTGGATTTCTACATGCTGTCTCTCTACGGATTCTTGCAGCTTATGAATTTTTCCACTATAAGAACATAGTGAGTTCTTCAACTGTTTTATCAGTGTGTTCCTTGGCTTTTTCTGCAGTTTGCCTTATTTCGTTTCTGATGTCTTGAAGCATTGTGTAATTTAGTTTTTTTATATTCTGTACCTGATATTTCCAGGATTGTTTCTTCATTTGGGAAAGATTTTGATTCTTTTTTTTGGAGGGGTTGTAGAAGCTGTCATGGTCTGCTTCTTTATGTGGTTTGATATTGAGTGCTGTCTCCGAGCCATCACTAAGATATTAAAAAAAATAGATTTGGTAGTGGTTTATTCTATAATTGCTCACTGAGTCTTATCTTGTTTTGTTTTCTTTCAATATACGTGGATGGGCTACTAGATTGTGCTGTCTTGTTTGTTGTAGCCCTTGACTTTCTTATGACGTATTACCAGCTGGTTTGGGCTGTTGCCAGATATATATGCCTGAGTCTATTCACTATTCTTGCGTAGAATCTGATTTTGGGTCATCAAGTGTGTGCTGCACCCTAACACCTATCCACCTCTAGAAGTAGTGGCGATAGTTGTGTGCACCAGATTCTGTTAGCAGCTGGGGTTCACCATCCGGGGGGGGCAGGATGCTGACAGGCTTCCCCCAAGTGTCAGTGAGGTAGGTGTGTCTCTATTCCTATAGCACCTTGGTGGGAGGGCACTGCAGCTGTACCTTAGGCCCCCAATGCAAGTACCTCTACGGATTGGTAGGTGTCACCCTCCTTAGACCCCTAAGGCAAGAGGCTAGGTGGTCTGGGGGGAGCTTCAGCCCTCAGTTCCCTTGTTGTGGGTCAGTTAGGGCTCTGTTGAATAAGCAGAGATATCAGGCCTGGGAAACTTGTTTTTCCAGAAAATCCGCTAAAAGAAAATGCAGTCAGATCCCTATCGGAACTGCCTTTGGATTATAACTGCCACCTTGTTCCCTGTAAGGATGAAAGTCCGAGATTTGGATCATATATGCTTGGCTGTAGCTGGTTCTGTGTTTTTAGTCCAATTAGGGATGGATTTTTGGTCCCTGGGTTTTTTGTGATTCCTTCTCTCAGGCCGGAAGAATGGGTTAGGAAAAGACCAAAAAAAAAAAAAAAAGGGAAAAGCAAAGCCGCCGCGGAGCCAGAGCTGTTCTCCCTCTGGCTCAGGAAATTCCAATGTTAATGAAGCCGCCTGGGAAGGATGGGGGAGGGTTCAGAGAAACAGGAGAGTAGCACCCCAGAATATAGCCAGAGTTGCTTATCTTGCTTGGAATGACTATTTTATCTGAGATTCTTGAGGGGCGTGTCGCCTATGTGTGCTGGCTGTGTGGAGATTGCCCCCGAGGGTCTGGCCCGCTAAAGCTGGGGTCAGGTCCTCCGCTGCCAGTCCAAAGCCTAGCATCAAGGTTCCCCTGCTGGGACGCTGCACTCCTGGCTCCAAAATCAGTCGTTGCCTCCCGGGGACTTCTCGTCCGGCCAGCCCCGTCGCCACACCTCCCCCGCGGACTGGCTGAGCCCCCTCCCGGGGTTAGTTCAGGGGAGTAAGCCTGTGCCCCGTGCTTGTGCTGTGACAGCGCCCAGTCAAAAGCCTGGCGCCCAGGCTCCCCTGCTGGGACGCTGCACTCTCGGCTCCAAAACCAGTCACTGCCTCCCGGGGACTTCTCCCACCAGCCGCGTTGCCACACCGCCCATGCGGACCGGCTGGGCCCCCTCCCGGGGTCAATTCAGGGGGGTAGGGCTGGGCCCCTTGTTTGCGCCATCACCAGATTTTGTGTTCATCTCTCCTGGGTCCAGACCTAAGCCCGGCACCAAGGTTACCTGACTGGGACGCTGGCTCCAGGCTCCGAAAACAGTCGCCGCTTCCCCGTATTTGTTCGTTCTCCGTCTCTAAATCTGTGTTTGTTGTTCAGGGATTGTAGATTGTTATGTATGTGATCAATTCACTTGTTTTTCTGAGTCTTTGTTGCAAGAGGGATCCGAGGTAGCGTCTACCTAGTCCTCCATCTAGGCCCTCCTCTCAAACCTGGTCTTTTTATGAGAATTTGGGGTCTGCATCCCACTGTTCTCCTGCTCCCTCAGGGGTTCTCTGTTGTGCTCCCTGTCAGGGCAGTCATCGGTTTTGGCCGGGCACCATCTAGTAAATAATATTTTTAATAAAATATCTAGACTTAAAAACTTAAGGAAGGAGAAGTGTCTCTCACTTCTTAAAATGCGACAGATGTTATGGGTTGAATTGTGTCCACCAAAAATGTGTGTCAACTTGGCTAGACCATGATTGCCAGTATTGTGTGATGGTCCACTATTTTGTCGAGTGATGTGATTTTCCTACACACTGTAAACCCTACCTCTATGATGTTAATGAGGTAGCATTAGTGGCAGTTATGTTAATGAGGAAGGACTCAATCTACAAGACTGGGTTGTGTTTTAAGTCAACTTCTTTTGAGATATAAAAGAGAGAAGCAAGCAGAGAGACAGGCGGACATCATACCACCAAGAAACAAGAGTCAGGAGAATAGAGTATCCTTTGGACCGGGGTTCCCTGTGCTTAGGATCTCTTGACTGGGAAATATTGATGACAAGGACTTTCCCCCAGAGCCAACAGAGGGAGAAGGCCTTCTCCTGGAGCTAGCACCCTGAATTCGGAATTCTAGCCTGCTATGCTGTTTTTTTTTTATGCTGTGAGAGAAAAAATTTCTCTATGTTAAAGCCATCCATCCACTTGTGGTACTTCTGTTACAGCAGCACTAGATAGCTGGGACAGCAGGTAATTTGAAAAATATATCTCTGGCACAAAAAGCCTCAAATTGATGAAAGAAATAAAAAATATACTTCTATTTTTGTGTGGGTATATATATATATTTTTTATATGTATGTGTGTGTGTACATAAATATATGTATATATGAGCTCTGCTGGGTTTATATATATATATACACACCTATATATGAGTTCTGGTGGCACAGTGGTTAAGTGCCCTGATGCTAATCAAAAGGTAAGCAATTTGAACTCACCAGCCTATTCCACAGGAGAAAGGTGTGGCAATCTGCTTCCACAAAGATTTAGAGCCTTAGAAACACTATGGGGCAATTCAACTCTGTTCTATAGGGTCACTATGAGTTGGAATTGACTCACGGGCAACTGGTTTGATTTGGTTATATATATATATATATATATATATATATAGTGTAAGATGAATGATTGAGCTACGGGAAAAGTAAGAGAAATCTGCACTATCTAGAAAGATATTGTGAATGAGTTCTGAAAAAGGTCAATACAGGTAACAGACACAAAAAAGGTGTTGATATAGGTATTCGACTTTACTCACACAATGTGGAAAGGAAGCAAAATTAAGTCCCATGCACAGTGGTTAGTTATGCACATGCAGAGATATCAAGCTGGGACCAGGAAAATTATTTTCTTAAAAAATCCAGTAAGAAAAAGCTACATCAAAGATAAATGAGGACCATGACTTCCCTTGACCATAGATGTTTGTGGAAGGGAAATAAAAGAGCTTTTCTTAAAATCTCTATTCTCATCCCCACACTTACATATATTTGGAAGTAAATTGCACACCACCATGTAACTTAAATATCACCATCTCAAAATTGAGTTAATATAGAGTCCGAGTGATGAGCAGCCAGTTACTGAGCAACTGTGAAGGACAATTCTCTTATTACAATTCAGATATAGACATAGATAAATTTCTGAACAATATGATCTCAGAATGAAATATCTCATATTATATGTTTAACAGTATTGCTCTGGGCAAATCTGCTACAAAAGACCTCCTTAAAGTGTTAAGAAGCAAAGATGTTACTTTGAAGACCAAGGTGTGCCTGACCAAAGCTATGGTATTTTCAATGACCTCATATGAATGTGAAAGCTGGACAATGAATTAGGTGTTGGTGAAGAATATTGAATATGCCAGTGACTGCCAGAAGAATGAACAAATCTATCTTGGAAGAAGTACAGCCAGAATACTTTTTTGAAGCAAGGGTGCCGAGACTTTCTTTCACGTGCTTTGGATATGTTATCAGGAGGGATCAGTCCCTGGTGAAGGACATTATGCTTGATAAAGTAAAGGGTCAGTGAAAAAGAGGAAGACCCTCAAAGACATGGATTGACACAGTGACTACAACAATGAGCTCAAACATGGCAATGATTGTGAGGATGGCACAGGACCGGGCAGCTTCTCGCCCTCTTGTACATGGTATCACTATTAAAAAAAAAAAAAAACCATTGCCATCGAGTCAATTCTGACTCATAGTGACGATGGCAACTAACAACAACATATTTTTTTCTCAAGTATTGGGATGGGAAACAACCAAGGTAACAGAATCTTAATATATTGCCTAACGGAGACAAAAGTTCCTTTTCGAGTTATACATCTGACCTCAATAGCCCCATGGGAGTTGAGAGTAGATTGCATACCACCACGTAACTTAAATATCACCATGTCAAAATGTATTTAACATAGGGTCCGAGTGATGAGCAGCCAGTTACTGAGCAACTGTGAAGGACAATTCTCTTATTACAATTCAGATATAGACATAGATAAATTTCTAAACAATTTATGACCCATGGGAGTGGAATACCAGAATGCTCTTGACATACAGAGTTTAAATCATTTCTGGTTATCTTTTGGGAGAATGTCCCCTCAGTTTTGTACTTAAAGGAATTGACAATTCTCTCTCCTTTTTTTTTTTTTGTACGTAATTGGTAGACAGGAACACCAGTCTCCACAGATTTCTTTTTCTTTTTTCCTTTTATTTCATTTAATCCCCTAGAGTATTTTATGAGCAAACGTTTTGCTATTGTGAAAAATGCTGCAGTGAACATGGGTATGCATTTGTCTATTCATGTGACAGCTCTTATTTCTCTAAGATATATTTCTAGGAGTGGGATTGCTGGATGTTATGGTATTCTCTTTCTAGCTTTCTAAAGAAGTGCCATATCGTTTTCCAAAATGGTCTAACCATTTTGCATTCCCACCAGTAGTGCATAAGAGTTCCTGTCTCCCCACAAATTCTTCAACATTGTTATTTATTTATTTTTTACGGCAGTAATGTTGGGGTGAAATGATATCTCATTGTAGTATCAATTTCCAATTCTCTATTGGCTGGTGATCACGGTCATTTCCTCATGTGTCTGTTAGTCACTTGAGTGCCTTCTTTGGTGAAGTGTCTGTTAATTTCCTTTGTCCGTTTTTTAATTGGATTATTTGTCTTTTTGTTGTAGAGGTATTGGATTTTCCTGTAGATTTTAGAGATTAGACTTCTGTTGAATTTGTCATAGGCAGAGATTTTTCCAAGTCTAAGTTCTTTTTTTATTCTTTTGGTGAAGTCTTTTGATGAGCATGAGTGTTTAATTTTTAGAAGATTCCAGTAATCTAACTTATATTCTAGAGTTTGTATCTTGTTAGTTATGGTTTTTATCCTGTTAATGACATGTATTAGGGCCTCTAGCCTTGATCCTATTTTTCTCCTATGATCTTTGTGGTTTTTTATTTTATATTTAGGTGTTTAATCCATTTTTAATTAGTTTTTGTGTATGGTGTGAGGTATGGGCCCTGTTTCATTTTTTTGCAGAGGGACATCCAGTTTTGCCAGCAGAATTTGTTAAAAAGACTGTCTTTTCCACATTTGATGGACTTTGGGCCCTTTTCCAAGATCAGGTGATTGTAGGTGGATGGATTTACACCTGGGTTCTCAATTCTGTTCCACCGGTCAATGTAGCTGTCATTGTACCAGTACTAGGCTGTTCTGACTACCGTAGCCGTACAGTAGATTCTGAGGCCAGGTAGTGGTCTTCCTAGTGAATTCTTCTTCAATAGTACTTTACTTATGTGGGGGCTCTTTCATTTCTGTATGAAGTTAATGATTAGTTTTTCCGTCTCTTTGAAGAATGCTGTTGGTATTTGGATGAGAATTGCTTTGTATTTGTGAATTGCTTTGGGTAGAATTGATATTTTCACAATGTTGAGTCTACCTATCCATATGCCTGTCCCTCGCTTTTGTCATTTTGAGATACTCGTTCTTCGTTGTTTGTTTCTTTAACAATCTGACACTTTCTCTTCTCCTTCAGGACATTTACATGTGTTCTTCTGTCTGCTAAAGGTGGTTTCTCTGGTACCTCAATTCATTTGTACTTTAATTGCACTCTCTTGGAGAAGTCTTCTTGGATTCTCTCAAACTCTTACATGTTTCCAGAATGTCCTGTGCTTCATCTTTAAAACAGTAATATTATTTGAATTTGAGCTAATAACCAAGTATCGGCCTTGCTCAGGAGTAAGTTACTTTTGTGGTTATTTAAATTTAAATATGAATGAAATAAAATAGCAATTCAGTTCCTTAGTCACACTAGCCGTATCTAAAATGATCAGTAGCCACATGTGTCTAGTGGCTAATGTATCAGGCAGCACAGATTATAGAACATTTCCATTATTGTAGAAAATTATTTTGGACAAGTGCTGGGAGATCAGTTTTCTCCTTTTTGTTGTTCTTAAACTAACCCTGTGCAACCCAGAACCGAGGCCCTGTGCAACATTTGCGCTAACATCATCAAATCTTTCATTTATTCCTGTAAACACTAGGCATTTTCAGACGTGCACACATACACACAAATACACACCCATATACACGCATACTTTTCTTTAAGGTTTGGTCTAAATTCAATAAAATCCTTGAAATCTTCCCTTTGTGTAAAGCCAAGATTAGGTGCTATCTCCTCTTTGCTCTCCCAAAACTTTGTCCTCTTAGCTTACTCTACTGAAATTATTTGTACATAAACTTGTTTCTGTTAAATTACTACCTAATCTGGAAGAAACAGGCCTTGGTTGTTTTATATTTATATCTCTAGTGTCTGGTGAAGGTGACATAATTTATACTCAATAAATATATTTTAATCAAAGATTTGAGACTCTTGTATTGTCCTCTCATTCGTGAACGTTTTGGTGTCACAAAATATATATATATAGTTACTAAGTCAAATATTTATATATATGTCTACATCAATATTAACACCTACATCTATATTTATACAGGCAACAATAGATCTACAATTAGTTTTCATTTACTAGAATTTCATGTGAATAAAATCATATAATATGTACTCTCTTTTTTTGTTTGTTTTGTGCCATTTTACTCTTCTTTTTCTTGTTTCCAAAGGTAAAACATTTGCTTATTGATTTAACATAGGCACTTGGAGCTATTAATTTCTCTATAAACGATTCTAAAGCTGCAATCCGTATGTTTTAGCATGCTGTTTTTCACTTCCTTTTATCTAAAAATATTATTTTTAAACTCTCCTTGTGATTTATTCTTTGGCTCATTTGTTATTTAGGAGTGTACTGTTTAATTTACATATATTTGTGATTTTCTTATATTTTCTTCTATTGTTGATTTCTAATTTAGTTGTATTTTGGTCAAAGAACATATTTTGTATTATTTCAATTATTTTATATTATTTAGGTTTTTGTGTGTGTTTGTTTTATAGTCTGGTATATGGTCACTCTGGAGTATGTCCCATGTATACTGCCTAGTTTTATGTCCATTATTGAAAATGAGTTATTGAAGTCTCTATTATTGTGAAATGCTAGGTGAATACATGTTTATAATTGTTTATTCTGCCAAATAGATTGACCCTTTATAATTGTAAAATATTATTTGTATCCTGTAACTTTTTTGTCTTAAAGTCTAATACATCAAGTGTTATTATAGGCAACCCAGCTCTTTTTTTTTGGCTACTGCTCACTTGGCATGTTAGATTCCTAGTGCTGCCATAACAAAATACTACAAAGTAAATGGTTTTGAAGAACAGAATTTATTGTCTCAGTTCTGAAGGCTAGAGGCCCAAATTCATTAATGGGTCTATGAACTCTCTCTCTGTTTGTTTTACGGAAAGGTCCTTCCTGTCTCAGCTTCTTGCAGCTAAAAAAAGAAACTGTTGCCGTTGGGTCAATTCCAACTCATAGCAACCCTATGGGATAGAGCGGAACTTTCTCATGGGGTTTTCAAAGAGCAGCTGGTGGATTCCAACTGCTGACCTTTTGGTTAGGAGCTGAGCTATTAGCTACTGCACCGTCAGGGCTCCTTGTAGCTTCTTGTAGCCCTTTGCAATTCTTGGCATGCTTATGGATGCTTATAGATGTGTTTGCCTCCACCATCACCTGGCATCTGTCTTACTCTGTGTGTTTCTTTCCAGCTCCCTCTCTGTTATCTCCTTTTAAGGTACCACTCAGAATGGAATAGGACTTATCCTACTCTGGTATGGCTTAAGTGACAATATCATCAGCTGCTCTTTGGAAACCCTATGGGGTGGTTCTACTCTGTCCTATATGGTCACTATGAGTTATAATCAACAGGATGGCGAAGGTTTTTCTTTTATCTTCCAAGAATAGTGTGCTATTTTCCCAAACAAGGTCACAACTTCCAGGTACGATTTTTAGCACTTCAACATATATATTTCGGAGACACTTTCAATCCGGAATACATGGCCTATCTTTTAAATCCTATTTTCAATCTATTTGTGTCTTTTAATCTAAAGAGTGCCTATAATAATAAAAAAAAAAAATAGACAGACATATTTGTGTTATGTTCTCTTTTTAGACTATGTTTCCAATCTCTGCCTTTCAATTGAGTTGTTTCACTGTTTAAATTTAATTACTGATAAAGTAGGACTTATGTCTTCCTTTTTTAAATATACTTATGTCTTTTTTATTAGTCTATTCCTGGATTGCTGGCTTCTGTTGTGTTAAATTGGTACATCCTAGTGTACCTTTAAATTTATTTATTGTGTCTTTTACAGCATATCTTTCAAGTTATTTTCTTAATGATTTCTTGTAGATTACAGTTAGCATCTTAATGTAAAACCAACTAATTCAGATGAATAATGTCTTAATTTCAATAATGTTCAGTGTATCTTGATCCTGCTCATTCTTTGTAAAAAAATTGTCATACAAATTACATATTTGTACATTAAAAGTAAGTATTCTTTTCTCCATTTCATGAAAAGTTTTGTGCATTAAATGACACTACCAAGAAAATGAAAATGTAATGGATAGAATGGAAAAAAATATTTGACCATAATTTATCTGATAAGGCTCGAGTAATTTTTAAAAAGTATATTGAAAAACAAACTGCGTGAGTGAAAGTTCTTAGGCCGATGAATATAATCACATGAACTAACTCTCTTCTTTCTGCCAAGGAAAAGTAAATGACTAAAAATTGTTGCTTTGAAAGATTGTAAAACAAATTTGAACACAAATAAAAACTAAATGATTTCTATTCGAGGCCACATAAATAATAGACATGCCATTGTCTTAGTTATCTAGCACTGCTATAACAGAAATACCACATGTGGATGCTTTAACAAAGAGAAATTTATTCTCTCACAGCCTAGGGGTCTAGAAGTCCTAATTCACGATGCCAGCTTCAGGGGAGGCTTTCTTTCTCTGTCGGCTCTGCAGGAAGGTCTTTTTCAATTTTCCCTTGGTCGAGGAGCTTCTCAGTTTAGGGATCTCAGGCCCAAATGATGTGCTATGTTCTTGGTGGTTTTTCTTGGAGGTATGAGGTCCCCCTGTCTCTCTGCTTGCTTCTCTTTTTATATTTCCAAAGAGATTGACTCAACATATTATCTAATCCTGTAGATTGAGCCCACCTCATTTATGTAACTGCTTCTAATCCCGCCTCATTAACTTCATAGTGGCAGGATTTACTACACATAGGAAAATTACATCAGATGACAAAATGGTGGGCAATCATATGCTACTAGCAATCATGGCCTAGCCAAGTTGACACACATTTTGGGTAGGGGGGTGCAATTTAATCTGCAGCAGCCATCAATCACCCCAGTAAATTCTTCACTTATATGTCTCTGATGAAAAATTATATCCAATATAGAACCCCATATGTTTTATAGGTGATTTTTTTTGATCTGACAGATACTAAGAAAGCTTCTTTTTTTTAAAAGACAGACATTTCCGTGCTTGTGCACAGAGTGGACAGAAGGGAGAGCCCAAAAAGAGTCTTTTCTTTTTCCTTTTTTTAAAATAACTTTCTTTCGCTTATCCCGGACATGAAAATGTTCAACAGTTTAACCTCAGTTCATTCCCCTAAACATCTGTGGAGTCTGCTCCCTGAGCTTCCAAGCCACTGTCACTATTGTGTTTTTAACCTTTAAAATATCTCATTTAGCTTAAAGTGTTGATCCTCTCCCCTGTCTTCCTAACTCCAAACATCTAAAAAACCATTCTCAGCACATTTAACAGATCAATCTTTATAATATAAAAATCTGATCGCATTGTGAAAAATCAGCCTCAGAATCATCTCCGGTCCATGTTTCTAAACAATTCCATGTGATTTAAAAAGTTATTTTATGTACAGACAGATGGAATTTTTATCTCGGTAATGTATTCACACTAAATTTTCAGGTTTATAGACCAATCAGATTAAGTCCTAATACATTTTAGGTCATAAAAGCTTTTTATGATTTGAAGCTGCCTCTTTTTCTTCCCTTATTACATACTACCCCGAGTGAGACAAGCTTTCCCTCCCAGGGGAGCTAACCCTTGTTGATAACTCACTGTGGGCCAAGTTCTGATCTAAAATTCCTTTATACATACTGCTTCATTGCATTCTCAAAATAAACAAGTAAGGACTATTATTCTGTCTATTTCATAAATGGAGAAACTTAGCAACAGAGTTTTAAAATTTGACCAGGCTTACATGTTATCCTGGGTTTATATCTGGCTGACTGGCTTAAAAGCCTACATTCCCATTATCAAGCTAGTGACACTTGAACTAGGGACTAGTGCCTCAAACATTGTGCATGTTGTTATACACATGCCTATAACACCATTTTACTCTTTTTTTCCTATATATCACAACTGTCATAAGAATTACCCTTTTTTGAGCTCCATTTCTGATACACTGAAATAATTAAACCTTCATTACTATAAGAACACAATTTTGTGTAAAGCTTTACTGTAAGAGAAATCATACTGTTTGATAGCTGTTTCTTTGTCTCTCCATAGCAAGCTGTATCATTCTAAAGAAGACAAAAATTATAACTAGTGTAGTATATAAGACAAGGTATACCTATAATAAGTGCATATAAACTAATTACACTCATCCAGGCAAATTTGTACAAGAGAAATTAATACATAAGTAATTTTTTTTCACGACCCTGAAGTTGCATGTCTTTGGGATTAAAAGAAAGTTAAAATTTGTGAAAATTTGAAGTTGGAACTCTTAATATTAACACTGCAAGAACTATTAAAGATGAAGGAGGAAAATGTATTGTGCTGAAAGACTTGTTTAAATGCTATAAGAAGTTTAACTTACTGAAAGGACAAATTAAGTAAACATGAAAAAAGGAACAAAAAATATATTCACTGTTTCTGTCAAGATTTTAGTTTTTTTCCTTATTTTTTGAAAAAATGAAAACCTTTTTGAGTGTATCCTTGAAAGCTTGTTTCATTTGCTTGTTCTTAAGACTGCAAATGAAGGGATTGAGTAAAGGTGCAACTGAGGTATAGATAACAGCTACACCCTTGGATAAAGTCACCCTTTCTTTTGCTGATGGCTTCATGTAAATGGAGACACAGCTACCATAAGTAAGGGAAACTACAATAATGTGGGAAGAACAAGTGGAAAAAGCTTTTGTTCTTTTCCGAGCAGAGGGAATTTTTAGAATGGTCTTGATTATATATGTATAGGAAAAAATTACTAAGAGTAGTGTGACCACTAGTGTTATAACTGCTGAAACAAATGAAATCATTTCTAGGAAGTGAGTGTCTGTACAAGAAATCTGCAGGATAGGAGAAGTGTCACACAGGAAATGATCAATTACTTTGGAAGCACAGAATTCCAGCTTTAGTCCCAAGACAAACGGTGGAAAGGTAATCAGAAAGCCAGCTGTCCATGACCTGAGTAGAAGTTGGTAGCACACTTTGCTTCTCAAAATGATTGAGTAATGCAGGGGTTTGCAGATGGCTGCATAGCGGTCATAGGACATGGCAGCCAGAAGGTAGAACTCTGTAACTCCTAAGAAAAAAAAAAAAGAATAATTGAGATGCACAACCATTGTAGGAAATGATTTTGTTTTTAGTCACAATGGTTGTCAAGAATCTAGGAATAGAGATTGTCGTCAATAAGATTTCTAAGAAGGAGAAATTTTGTAGGAAGAAATACAATAGAGTCTTGAGGTGAGGATGCAGTAGGGTGAGGAGGATGATGGATAAGTTCGCCATCACACTCAAAATACAGTTGAGAAAGAGAAATATAAAAATCACAATTTGTAACTGTGGGTCATCTGTGAGTCCCAAGAGAATGAATTCTATCTCTCTTGACTGGTTCTTCATTTCAGTTTTGAGACCTATTAAACTGAAATTAGGAAACAACTCCAAAAGCAGAAAAAACAATTTTTTAAAGCTACATCAGGAAAAAAATCTGATATCCAGAAATGTAAACAAGTGCAAATATTTGCTGCAGTTTAACAAGGCAGATGATACCTAAAATTATAGGGTAGGTCAACCAAAGCATTCTCTATGTATCTTCTGTGTGTGTTTAATAAATTACTGCAAAAAAAAAAGCCTTATAAAATCTAGGCAGCTTTTCCAATGTCAATTTACAATGTATGTTCAACAATTTTTATTTTATGAATTTTTTAAAAATTGATGAAACTTATAGAAATATTGGTATTTACATATTTTCCTTAACTACAGTTGAATTTCTCCAATATATGCCATTAATTCTTTAGTTCCAATGCAGTACTGATCCATTGTTCCTTTGACTTATTTTCTCTAATTAGTATTTTTCCGGTTCCAAATCATTAGTCTTCTCATAATCATTTAAACTTAACATTTTGAAATATCTTCAAGATACAGTTAGTAATTTCAAAATTCTAAATAAATTGGGAGAAAAACTGTAGCTACAGGAAAAATAAAACAAATCAAAATCAATTATTTTCTGACTTGATCTTTGCCTTGGATTCAGGTAATTTTTAAATTCTTAAGTAATATTTTTTTCCCTGTTTAAGCTGCCCACAATAAATAATTTTGTCTTTTTAGTATAAATATGAGGATGATTTTAATATCTAGGTGTTTTAATAACTAGAAGTAATTTAATAAAATCATTTTGTTATTCAAAGACTAGTATAGAAGTGGTAGTCAATAGTCACTTATGATGCTAACTATATTGTTTTTGGCACTCAATGTCGTTGTTCTTAAATCCATAAATAAGACTTTTCTCTACAGACGAATAGGCCTAAATTGCTGACTGGATACATTATGTTCCGTAGATGATGGCCTTCTATAGATGTCTAGGACAGAAAAGAAAGCTTTTCTCTTTATTTGAAGGAAGATATTGAGGTGGTATCCAAGCATTCATCTATGTTTAATGTCAAAGTTAATTTACAAGTTTCATATGGCATTTAAATAAATACATTTGCAAAATGCTTTCGTTATTCATTTTAAAATCATTCCATGGGTTATTAATGTATGCTTTTCACATGAATAAAAATAATTTCATCTATTCCTGCATATAAGAATTTTATTAGCTTTCCCTGAATTTCACTTTTCTCACTCTCTACTCAATGCAATAAACACATCTATTTTCTTATAAGAATTTTGCTTTGTGTTTTAAATGATAGCTATTGGAGAAAAAAAACAGTACAGTGCTCCTATTTCCAAGTGGCTTTTTTTCCCAATATTTTATAGGTAATGCTCCCTTCTCTCTTCATTTTGCTCTGGAAAAGAGAGAGAGTGACAGCAAGAGAAATATTGAAGAAAAATTCCTAAGTATTGATTTGTGTAAATCTCAAAACCAGAACACAAGAATAGTAGCAATTTTTCTTCTACTCCTTGACTACTGAAAGGATGAGAAGCTGAGTGATCATGAGTGTTTATTATCAAATATGTATATCTGCACTGCCATTTCTTTAACCCCAGTTTTGCTCTAACTCAGTGGGAAGGGAAACTCTCTGAGTCAGTCAAACAATTTTTGCTAACATCATGTGTCTAGGTGACAAGTCTATATGCTGCTTTCTTAAAAACCTGCAAAACAGAAGCTATTTTTACTTTTCAAAATCTGCTGAATGATCATAGTTACATATAGTAAAAAGCCTATAATGCTACAGTTTATATCAGTCCCTATATAATCAGGCAGCTTTGAATACTGCATCTACACAGAGCATGTATGATGATCCAGATGCCAATGGTTATAACTATTGTACTTGTAGAACTACCTTCACCTATGATCTAGGTGACTTACCGTATGCAGGATTTATTGATTTCCCTTCTCCTTTAAGGACGTATGCTATAAACAAAAGTCAAATAATAGATGTTGAATATTATTGCATTTATAATATTAGAAAACATTCCATTATTTGCATAAGAAATTTAATTCCAATGCTTTTCGTGGGAAGGATTCAAAGCAGAGGGGAGATTTGGAAAGTATATGTATCTGTGAATATCTCCCAATATCACATACACTACAAAAATCACAGAACCTAGATATTATAGAAAATTCAATTACAATGCCCTTTCTGGTTACCAAATAGAGGTTTTCTGATTTTTTCCTTAAATATTTAAACTTAAATGAAAATGATGCTCTAAGAGAAGGGCATTTTAGGAAAGGTCTCAGGTTAAAGCAACCCACTCTTCGTAGCAAAGAATGACTATGTTTACAATTGTGCACTAACAAAAGCCACACTTCTATCAATTTGCTCATAAAAGACTCAGGGAAATTAATTGAAATAAAGGGAAGACAGAAAAAGAAATCTGTGGAAACTGGTGTACAGGAGCTACCACTTACATCAAGGAAAAAAAAGCCACAAAGCTGTGTATTGATTTAAATACAAAGCAAGGGAACACTCTCCCAAAAGATAACTAGAAACAATTTAAACTCTATATGGGATGCCAACAAGATTTTGATATTCCACTCCCCCAGAGCTATCTGGGAGCCCTGGAGGCGCAGTGGTTAAGAGCTTGGCTGCTAGCCAAAAGGTCGGTGGTTCAAATCCACCAGTCGCTCCTGGAAACACTATGGGGCAGTTGTACTCTGCCCTATAGGGTCACTATGAGTCGGAATCTACTCAACAGCAACCAGTTTCTCTTTTTGGGTTTTGGGGCTGTATGAGTCGTTCTACTGGTCAGAGACCTTATCTCAAACAGGAACTTTTCTCTTGCCTTCATTAGTCAATATATTAAGATTCCACTAACTTGATTGTGGCCCACCCTAAGGCTTGAGAAGGAGTATTTAAATAAAAAAAATTAAATGGCTCCCATTAATTATTATTTCTATTCTGAAACCATCTTAAACTTAAACTTAAAAGTTACAAATACAGAGCAGGAAATTTTTTTTGTTTTTTCCTGAATCATTTGATGCCCTACCTCCTGCTCAACACTACAGTATGCATTCCTTACAAAAAAAGAAAATATCTACTATATAATAACATGAATCCGTTCTCAATAAATATTAGAACAGTAGCACACTAACACTGATATATTAATAACGTCCAATATCCCAATCCCATTCAATTTTTACAAGTTTATAGAGGTATAAATAGCTCAGAGTTATGTTTTCATTTGATTAGCATGACTCTTTAATTTCATTTAATACAGAATGGTTTTTCAGTCTTTCCTTAACTTCCTTGCATGTTGGAGATTACTTTTTGGTAAGCCTATATAATGTCCCTTGATTTGTGTTTTTCTGAGGTTTTCACCTGATTAGATTCCATTAATTTACTTTTTGGCACCAGAATCACAGAAGTGATCCTATTTTTTCATTGAGTCTTATCTCTTGCATAAAGTGGTGATTGACAGACTTCTCCACCATAAAAGTAATGTTTTATATTTGTAATTAATAAGCATTTTGTGGGAAGGTACTTTGAATACGTTGGATATATCAATCTTCATAAAACTTTCAACTTACTCATTAATAACTTAATATCATTATGTACTCATAGTTTCTGATTTTATTTATTAACAAATATGTCAATCATCTATGTAGCGTATATATTTAATTTTTACCTCAATTTTTACTTTAATTTCAATTAGTCCCATTTTTAAAAAATATTCTTGCTGTTCAATAGTCTTATATCTGTACTTAAATATACTGGGAAAAGTTTATTTCATCAAACTATTAAACATTCTTCAGTATAGTTTGTGTGAATTCTTTCAAATTCTTTAGTTTTATGAGTTTATTCAGCAGTTATTGTTTCTGCTTGCTATTACTTGGTGACCTCTAAAACATAATATAAGGTATTTTATTGTGAAGTCACATTATTTAAAATTTATCTGTGTCTATGTTTCAGTAGGATTGTCATTAGAAGTTTGTGAGGCAGTGGAATTAAGTTAATGAGAGTGAAACAACTAGAATGGACATAATGACAATGTTGACACGATGTGAAGAATGTAACAAGGTAGCTGAATATTATCTATAGAAAAATTTTAAATGGAAGTGTGTTTTGCTATGTATATTTTTACCAAAAATGTGATAAAATATTTTTAAAAGCCGGTTCAGCTATATTAATATAAATCAGTATAGATATTTTTCATGATGACAAAAAGTTATATTCATCAAGAAGATTGAACAATTCCAAATTGGTATGCACGATGTCAAAGTCTTGGAAATTAGAAATTCACAGTACTACAAAGACAATAAAAAAAATCCATAGGCATTTTGGAGATTTAAATAGCTCAGTAATTATATACAAAGCAAAAATAAAATAAACTTATAGAATATTTAAATTATGTGATTAATGAACTCAACCAAGTTGAACTAACTAGAACACTGTACTTAACTACACAACACTTATAATTTTCAGATGTTCATGAAATGTTTATCAAAAATTTGACTATATGCTAGGCCATAAAATAAGACTCAACTAATTTCAGATAATTTCAATTAAATAAAGCATATTTTCTGACATCATAGAGTTTAAAAAATTATACCAGTAGAATTGTAAATATAAATGAAATGGGGAGGCGGGGCCAAGATGGCGGACTAGGTAGATGCTACCCCGGATCCCTCTTGCAACAAAGACTCGGAAAATCAAGTGAATCGATCACATACATAACAATCTACGAACCCTGAACAACAAACACAGATTTAGAGATGGAAAACAAACAAATATGGGGAAGCAGCAACTGTTTTTGGAGCCTGGAGCCAGCGTCCCAGTCAGGTAACCGTGGCGCCGGACTTAGATCTGGGCCCAGGGGAGCTGAACTCATAAATCTTGTGACAGCGCAAACAAGGGGCACAGCCCTACCCCCCTGAACTGAGCCCAGGAGGGGGCCCAGCTGGTCCGCGCGGGTGGCGTGGTGACGCTGCTGGTGGGAAAAGTCCCCGGGAGGCAGTGACTGGTTTTGGAGCCAGGAGTGCTGCATCCCAGCAGGGGAACCTTGACGCTAGGTTTTGGACTGGCAGCGGAGGATCTGACAGTGGCTTCAGCGGGCCAGACCCCCGGGGGCAATCTCCACACAGCCGACACACATAGGCGAAATGTCCCTCGGGAATCCCAGATATAACAGTCATTCCAAGCAAGACAAACAACTCTGGCTATATTCCGAGGTGCTACTCTCCTATCTCTCTGATCCCTCCCCCACCCTCCCCAGTCGGCCTCATTAACATTGGAATTTCCTGAGCCAGAGGGAGAACAGCTCCGGCTCCGTGGCGGCTTTGCTTCCCCCTCTTTTTTTTTCTTTTGGTCTTTTCCTAACCCACTCTTCCGGCCTCAGAGAAGGAACCACAAAAAACCCAGGGACCAAAAATCCATCCCTAATTGTACTAAAAACACAGAACCAGCTACAGCCAAGCATATATGATCCAAATCTGGGACTTTCATACTTACAGGGAAAAAGGTGGCGGTTATAATCCAAACGCAGTTCTGATAGGGATCTCACTGCATTTTTTTTAGCGGAATTTCTGCAAAAGCAAGTTTCCCAGTGATGGCTCAGAGACAGCAGTCGATATCAAACCACATAAAGAAGCAGACCATGACAACTTCTACAACCCCTCCAAAAAAAAGAATCAAAATCTTTCCCAAATGAAGAAACAATCCTGGAAATATCAGGTACAGAATATAAAAAAACTAATTTACACAATGCTTCAAGACATCAGAAACGAAATAAGGCAAACTGCAGAAAAAGCCAAGGAACACACTGATAAAACAGTTGAAGAACTCAAAAAGATTATTCAAGAACATAGTGGAAAAATTAATAAGTTGCAAGAACCCATAGAGAGACAGCATGTAGAAATCCAAAAGATTAACAATAAAATTACAGAATTAGACAACACAATAGGAAGTCAGAGGAGCAGACTCGAGCAATTCGAATGCAGAGTGGGAAATCTGGAAGACCAGGGAATTAACACCAACATAGCTGAAAAAAATCAGATAAAAGAGTTTAAAAAAATGAAGAAACACTAAGAATCATGGGGGACTCTATCAAGAAGGATAACTTGTGTGTGATTGGAGTCCCAGAACAGGGAGGGAGGACAGAAAACACAGAGAAAATAGTTGAAGATCTGCTGACAGAAAACTTCCCTGACATCATGAAAGACAAAAGGATATCTATCCAAGATGCTCATCGAACCCCATTTAAGATTGATCCAAAAAGAAAAACACCAAGACATATTATCATCAAACTTGCCAAAACCAAAGATAAAGAGAAAATTTTAAAAGCAGCCAGGGAGAAAAGAAAGGTCACCTTCAAGGGAGAATCAATAAGAATAAGTTCAGACTACTCAGCAGCAATCATGCAGGCAAGAAGGGAATGGGAGGACATATACAGAGCACTGAAGGAGAAAAACTGCCAGCCAAGGATCATATATCCAGCAAAACTCTCTCTGAAATATGAAGGCGAAATTAAGATATTTACAGATAAACACAAGTTTAGAGAATTTGCAAAAACCAAACCAAAGCTACAAGAAATACTAAAGGATATTGTTTGGTCAGAAAGCCAATAATATCAGATACCAGCACAATACGAGGTCACAAAAAAAGAACATCCTGATATCAACTCAAATAGGGAAATCACAAAAACAAATTAAGATTAATTTTAAACAATGCTCATAACAGGGAATCACTGAAGTCAAAATGTAAAAGATCACAATAATCAAAAAGAGGGACTAAATACAGGTGGCATAGAACTGCCATATGGAGAGTGATCCAAGGCGATATAAAACATTACAAGTTAGGTTTTTTACTTAGAAGAATAGGGGTAAATATTAAGGTAACCACAAAAAGGTATAACGACTCCATAACTCAAGATAAAAGCCAAGAAAAACGTAACAACTCAACAAACATAAAGTCAAACACTATGAAAATGAGGATCTCACAATTTACTAAGAAAAACGTCTCAGCACAAAAAAGTATGTGGAAAAATGAAATTGTCAACAACACACATAAAAAGGCATCAAAATGACAACACTAAACACTTATTTATCTATAATTACGCTGAATGTAAATGGACTAAATGCACCAATAAAGAGACAGAGAGTCTCGGACTGGATAAAGAAACACGATCCGTCTATATGCTGCCTACAAGAGACACACCTTAGACTTAGAGACACAAACAAACTAAAACTCAAAGGATGGAAAAAATATATCAAGCAAACAACAAGCAAAAAAGAAGAGGAGTAGCAATATTAATTTCTGACAAAATAGACTTTAGACTTAAATCCACCACAAAGGATAAAGAAGGACACTACATAATGATAAAAGGGACAATTGATCAGGAAGACATAACCATATTAAATATTTATGCACCCAGTGACAGGGCTGCAAGATACATAAATCAAATTTTAACAGAAATGAAAAGTGAGATAGACACCTCCACAATTATAGTAGGAGACTTCAACACACCACTTTCGGAGAAGGACAGGACATCCAGTAAGAAGCTCAATAGAGACACGGAAGACCTAATTACAACAATCAACCAACTTGACCTCATTGACTTATACAGATCTCTCCACCCAACTGCTGCAAAGTATACTTTTTTTTCTAGCGCACATGGAACATTCTCTAGAATAGACCACATATTAGGTCATAAAACAAACCTTTGCAGAATCCAAAACATTGAAATATTACAAAGCATCTTCTCAGACCACTAGGCAATAAAACTAGAAATCAATAACAGAAAAACTAGGGAAAAGAAATCAAATACTTGGAAACTGAACAATACCCTCCTGAAAAAAGACTGGTTTATAGAAGACATTAAGGAGGGAATAAGGAAATTCATAGAATGCAATGAGAATGAAAATACTTCCTATCAAAACCTCTGGGACACAGCAAAAGCAGTGCTCAAAGGCCAATTTATATCAATAAATGCACACATACAAAAAGAAGAAAGAGGCAAAATCAGAGAACTGTCCCGACAACTTCAACAAACAGAAAGTGAGCAACAAAAGAATCCATCAGCCACCAGAAGAAAACAAATAATAAAAATTAGAGCTGAACTAAATGAATTAGAGAACAGAAAAACAATTGAAAGAATTAACAAAGCCAAAAGATGGTTCTTTGAAAAAATTAACAAAATTGATAAACCATTGGCCAGACTGACCAAAGAAATACGGGAAAGGAAACAAATAACCTGAATAAGAAACGAGAAGGGCCACATCACAACAGACCCAACTGAAATTAAAAGAATCATATCAGATTATTACGAAAAATAGTACTCTAACAAATTTGCAAACCTAGAAGAAATGGATGAATTCCTGGAAAAACACTACCTACCTAAACTAACACATTCAGAAGTAGAACAACTAAATAGACCCATAAAAAAAAAAGAGATTGAAATGGTAATCAAAAAACTCCCAACAAAAAAAAGCCCTGGCCCGGACGGCTTCACTGCAGAGTTCTACCAAACTTTCAGAGAAGAGTTAACACCACTACTACTAAAGGTATTTCAAAGCATAGAAAATGACGGAATACTACCCAACTCATTCTATGAAACCACCATCTACCAAAACCAGGTAAAGACATTACAAAAAAAAGAAAATTACAGACCTATATCCCTCATGAACATAGATGCAAAAATCCTCAACAAAATTCTAGCCAATAGAATTCAAAAACATATCAAAAAAATAATTCACCACGATCAAGTGGGATTTATACCAGGTATGCAAGCCTGGTTTAATATCAGAAAAACCATTCATGTAATCCACCACATAAATAAAACAAAAGACAAAAACCACATGATCTTATCAATTGATGCAGAAAGGCATTTGACAAAGTCCAACACCCATTTATGATAAAAAAAAAACTCTCACCAAAATAGGAATTGAAGGAAAATTCCTCAACATAATAAAGGGCATCTATGCAAAGCCAACAGCCAACATCATTCTAAATGGAGAGAACCTGAAAGCATTTCCCTTGAGAAGGGGAACCACACAAGGATGCCCTTTATCACCGCTCTTATTCAACATTGTGCTAGAGGTCCTAGCCAGGGCAATTAGGCTAGACAAAGAAACAAAGGGCATCCGGATTGGCAAGGAGGAAGTAAAATTATCTCTATTTGCAGATGACATGATCTTATACACAGAAAACCCTAAGGAAACCTCCAGAAAACTACTGAAACTAAAAGAAGAGTTTGGCAGTCTCAGGTTATAAGATAAACATAGAAAAATCACTTGGATTCCTCTACATCAACAAAAAGAACACCGAAGAGGAAATAACCAAATCAATACCATTCACAGTAGCCCCCAAGAAGGTAAAATACTTAGGAATAAATCTTACCAAGGAAGTAAAAGACCTATACAAAGAAAACTACAAAGCTCTACTACAAGAAATTAAAAAGGACATACTTAAGTGGAAAAACATACCTTGCTCATGGATAGGAAGACTTAACATAGTAAAAATGTCTATTCTACCAAAAGCCATCTATACATACGATATGCTTCCGATCCAAATTCCAATGTCATTTTTTAAGGTGATAGAGAAACAAATCACCAACTTCATATGGAAGGGAAAGAAGCCTCAGATAAGCAAAGCATTACTGAAAAAGAAGAAGAAAGTGGGAGGCCTCACTCTACCTGATTTCAGAACCTATTATACAGCCACAGTAGTCAAAACAGCCTGGTATTGGTACAACAACAGGCACATAGACCAGTGGAACAGAATTGAGAACCCAGATATAAATCCAACCACATATAAGCAGCTGATATTTGACAAAGGCCCAGTGTCAGTTAACTGGGGAAAAGATAGTCTTTTTAACAAATGGTGCTGGCATAATTGGATATCCATTTGCAAAAAAATGAAACAGGACCCATACCTCACACCATGCACAAAAACTAACTCCAAGTGGATCAAAGACCTAAACATAAAGACTAAAACGATAAAGATCATGGAAGAAAAAATTGGGACAACCCTAGGAGCCCTAATACAAGGCGTAAACAGAATACAAAACATTACCAAAAATGATGAAGAGAAACCAGATAACTGGAAGCTCCTAAAAATCAAACACCTATGCTCATCTAAAGACTTCACCAAAAGAGGAAAAAGACCACCTACAGACTGGGAAAGAATTTTCAGCTATGACATCTCCAACCAGCACCTGATCTCTAAAATCTACATGATTCTGTCAAAACTCAACCACAAAAAGACAAACAACCCAATCAAGAAGTGGGCAAAGGAAATGAACACACACTTCACTAAAGAAGATATTCAGGCAGCTAACAGACACATGACAAAATGTTCTCGACCATTAGCCATTAGAGAAATGTAAATTAAAACACAATGAGATTCCATCTCACTCCAACAAGGCTGGCATTAATCCAAAAAACACAAAATAATAAATGTTGGAGAGGCTGCGGAGAGATTGGAACTCTTATACACTGCTGGTGGGAATGTAAAATGGTACAACCACTTTGGAAATCTATCTGGCGTTATCTTAAACAGTTAGAAGTAGAACTACCATAAAAAAAAAAGAACTACCATACAACCCAGAAATCCCACTCCTCAGAATATACCCTAGAGAAACAAGAGCCTTCACACAAACAGATATATGCATACCCATGTTTATTGAAGGTCTGTTTACAATAGCAAAAAGCTGGAAGCAACCAAGGTGTCCATCAACGGATGAACGGGTAAATAAGTGTGGTATATTCACACAATGGAATACTACGGATCGATAAAGACCAGTGACGAATCTGTGAAACATTTCATAACATGGAGGAACCTGGAAGGCATTATGTTGAGCGAAATGAGTCAGAGGCAAAAGGACAAATATTGTATAAGACCACTATTATAAGATCTTGAGAAATAGTATAAACTGAGAAGAACACATACTTTTGTGGTTACGAGGGGGGAGGGAGGGAGGGAGGGAGAGGGTTTTTTACTGATTAATTAGTAGATAAGAACTGCTTTAGGTAAAGGGAAGGACAACACTCAATACATGGAAGGTCAGCCCAATTGGACTGGACCAAAAGCAAAGAAGTTTCCGGGATAAAACGAATGCTTCAAAGGTCAGCGGAGCAAGGGCGGAGGTTTGGGAACCATGCTCTAAGGGGACTTCTAAGTCACTTGGCAAAATAATTCTATTATGAAAACATTCTGCATCCCACTTTGAAATGTGGTGTCTGGGGTCTTAAATGCTAACAAGCGGCCATCTAAGATGCATCAACTGGTCTCAACCCACCTGGAGCAAAGGAGAATGAAGAACACCAAGGTCACACGATAACTAAGAGCCCAAGAGACAGAAAGGGCCACATGAACCAGAGACCTACATTGTCCTGAGACCAGAAGAACTAGTTGGTGCCCAGCCACAGTCGATGACTGCCCTGACAGGGAGCACAACAGAGAACCCCTGAGGGAGCAGGAGATCAGTGGGATGCAGACCCCAAATTCTCATAAAAAGACCATACTTAATGGTCTGACTGTGACTAGAGGAATCCCGGTGGTCCTGGTCCCCAAACCTTCTGTTAGCACAGGACAGGAACCATTCCCGAAGACAACTCATCAGACATGAAAGGGACTGGACAGTGGGTAGGAGAGAGATGCTGAAGAAGAGTGAGCTAATTATATCAGGTGGACACTTGAGACTGTGCTGGCATCTCCTGTCTGGAGGGGGGATGGGAGGATAGAGAGAGTTGGAAGCTGGCAAAATTGACACGAAAGGAGAGACTGGAAGGGCTGACTCATTAGGGGGAGAGCAAGTGGGAGTAAGGAGTAAGATGTATATAAACTTATATGTGACTGACTTGATTTGTAAACGTTCACTTGAAGCTCAATAAAAGTTAATAAAAAAATAATAAATAAAAAAATGAAATGGGGTGTTTTTAATTATATTCAAAGATAACTAGAAATCCAAATATGCATGGACATTTAGGCAATATACTTATAAATAATGTATAGGTTGAAAATGAAATCACAATAGGAATTAAAATACTTACAATTTAATGAAATGAAAATAATAAAATTACGTATCAAAATTTGTAAATGCAGGTCAAGTTAACATTCTAAGAAATTGTATGGCCTTAAATAAACACATGAGAACAGAGGAATAGGCTGAAAGTTCATCCATCTTGATGGATGATCTAAGTTTCCATCCCGAACATTTTTAAAAAATGGCAAATTACACTTTAATTTGAAAGAAGATAGAGAGCAGGAGAAACAAACAAAATAAAACACATACAATACAATACACTAGGGAGTATTAATGGAGCTAAAATTTAGTTAATTATAAGAATAATAGAATACATATATGTCCTTACGATAAAGAAAATGAAAATACATTTATCTGATATAAAAAATAGTGAGGTGATTTTGCTTCTTAGTTTATAGATCTTATCACATAAGAGGACTGTTCGAAAACTTTATGACACTGGAATTGAAAATATTGATGAAATGGACTATTTATGAGGGAAGGACGTGGGGACGTAACTTTCCATAGCTCTCACAATATGAAATGAGCAGTCTGAATTGTTCCATAAGTATAAAAGTTGTTACATGATTAACTATCTTCTCACTAAGAAATTTCATGTAGTTTTCCTATAAAGTGCCTAGTTCTTTGCTTTTATTGTCATTGTTTGTTTTATTGTTTTGTTTTGAAAAATTCTTGGAGCCCTGGTGGCACAGTCGCTAAGAGCTACAGATGCTGATAGAGAAGCCAACATAGTGCTATGGAAGAAGCACCATGCTGTCCCTCTGCAGCAAAGACCCCAAAAACTAAGTAAAACAGACACAAATGTCAATCCTGGAACTCTAAGCATAAAATGAAGGGAAAGAATTTGATCAGGCACTGAATGGGATAAGAAACTGACAGAGAACAGAGAATGAGGAGAACTGTGGAGTGGAGGTTCCCTACCAGCTAACATGGCACAGATTCGCCATCTTGGACTATAACCACCAAGGAATGCAGAGAGAGAGTACAGGAAGCCAACTTCCTAGGGCTCCCAACAGGAGTTAGAGCACTCAGAAAGCAGGGATACACGCTTTCCCACCCCTCACCCTTCTTCCCTCTACGCGGCCTCCTCCATTTTCAAATGGGCTAGAGTCACTCGGATAGAGAGACACCAGTTCACTGCTGCCCAGGTCCTCTCCGACCCCACCAGCTGGCTCCTTCAATGCCAATTATTTTTGTTATTATTATTATTTTGCCTTTCTTTGTTTCTTCTCTCTGTCTCCTTTCCTTCCTTTTCTTTCTTCCACCTTGCCAGCCCCTTTGCTGTCCCCATCCTTCATTGACAAGCTATGCCACACTGCTGGGCCGGAGAGCCACTGGCACATCTTCCTCAGTTTTGTGCCACCCCCACTGGCCAGGTCTCTTAGCAACATTTTCTTCCCGCTTCTCTCTCTCTCCCTACCTTCCTTTGCTTTCTCCCACCCAGATAGCCCCATGTGCCGTCCCCATCCCTTCTTGGTGGGCCGTATAACACTGTTCAGCTAGAGAGCTGCCAACATGGCCTCCCCAGTTCTGTGCTGCCCACACTGGCTAGGTCTCTCAGTCCATTTTTTTTTTTCAGATTTATCTCTATCTTTTCCTTCTTTCCCTATCTTCCACCCACCTAGACCTATGTGCTGCCCCCATCCCATCTTAACGGGTAGTGTTGCACCACTGGGCTAGAGTGCCCTGGATCCATGCTGCTGCCATTGGCCAGCTCAGCACCATATTTTTTTGTTTTTGTTTCTACTCTCTGTCTTCCTCCTTTCCTGTTTCCCACCCATCTAGTCTTGTATAGTGTCCCTGCTCCTTCTCTAACAGCCTTACTGCACCACTCTGCTAGGGAGCCACCAGCACACAGCCTCCCTGGGCCTACATTATCCCCACCAGCCAGCTTCCTAATCACAATATTGTTTTAGTTTGTTTCCTTTGGTCTTTTCTTTCTTTCCAGTTTCTTTTCTCTCAGCGCCTACCTCCTCTTCCTTTCTCCCACACACCTAGCCTTGTGTGCCACCCTCACCCTCTCTCAAAGAGTTGTGATGCACCACTAGGTTAGAGAGACACTGGCACGCCGCCTGCCAGTTCTGCATCACCATCACCAACTGGCTTCCTCAGCACAATTTTTATTTGTTTTTGCTTTTTTTCCTTTTTGTAGTTGTTTCTTTTGTCTCTCTTCATTCCTTCTTTTTCTTTCTCCTGCCCACCTAGCCCTGTGAGCTGCCCCCTCCTTATTGACAGGCTTGCTGCACCACTTGGTCAGAGAGCCTTTGGCACACGGCCTCTCTGGGTCTGCACTACTCCCACAGGCTGGCTCCCTCAGCACCATATTTTTTCTTTTTCTTTCTTCTTCTCCCCTTTCCTTCTTCCTTCCACCTGGGCTCTGCACTGCCTCCACTCTTTCCTGACAGGTCATGCCACACCAGCCGGTGAGAAAGACATCAGCTTGTCATCACCCTGCTTCCACCCTGCCCCCAAAAGCAGGCTCCTTCAGCACCATATTTATTTTCTTGTTGTTGCTTTGTTTCCCCTCTCTGTTTCCCTTCTTTCCTTTCCTTTCTCCAGTCCACCTAGCCCCATGCACTGCCCATGCACCTTCTCAACAGGCTGAGCTAGGCTCTCTCAACTAGAAAGTCACCAGCATATGGCCTCCCTGGGTATGCCCTGCCCCACCTGCTGAATTCCACCACACTGCCATTGTATTTACTTCTTTTTCTTTTGCCTCTCCATTTTTTGCTTTGTTTTCATTCTGTTTCTCTGTCTCTTATTTCTCTTCTTTCTGTCACCTGCTTAGTTCCACACATTGCATTCCCCCCTTGCCTCCTGCCTATCTACACCACACACAAAGTGCCGTACCCATGAGAGGCAACAGTGCAAACCCCTGGACCTCTGAACCACATCGGCACTTCCCTGTCAGCCCAAGTTCATGTTGCAAAAGATCCATCCCTCTCTCCCCTCCCTACTGGACCTTTCCAGCTGCATCATAGCTGAGCAACCAGCCTTGCCCACCTGGGCAAGGTGGTGAGAAGTATGCCCACAGACAAGCAACAAAACACACCCAGCCTGCCTGCTCAGATATAACCAAATAAAACAAAAAACAGGATGAAACAAACAAAGCAACAATCAATAAATGAAGAAAATAATTCCAGAATGTCCTGGAAACAATAGACAATACCAAAACATATTAAAAACAATAGGACAGGATGAGTCCAAAAAGCAACTAAAATAAAACACCACATGACCTCTGGTAGAAGTAACGGCACTGGAATTACCTCATAGGGAATTCAAAAGTTTAATATTCAGGACTCTCCAAGAGATTAAGAAAGAGATGAAGGAAAAGGCAGACAAAACTAAGGAAAAAAATGGACAAAATCATGGAAAATACAGGCAAAAATCAGGGAAAACACAAAGCAAAGGGAGAATTGGGGGAAACAATACAAGAGCAAAATGTCAAAATCAATAAACAATTAGAAATCATACAAAAAACAGCAATTAGAAATCCAGAAGACAAAATAAGTTTAGAAATGGGCAGTGCAATAGAAGGTTTTAGGAGCAAATTTGAAACAAGGGAACACAAGATCAGTGAAACTGAAGACAAATCCTTGGGTACCACTTTGTTTGAGGAAAAATCTGAAAAAAGAATAAAGAAAACCTGAGAATCATGTGGGGTACAATCAGAATTTGTGAGTGACAGGAATTTCAGAACAGGGGGAGAAAATGGAAAACACAGAGAGAATCACTGAAGACTTGCTGACAGAAACCTTCCCTAATATAATGAAAGATGAAAAGCTGACCGTCCAAGAAGCTCAAAAGAAGCACATATAAAATAGACTTCAAAAGAAAGTCACCAAAACATAACGCAATTATACTTGCCGAAACGAAAACCAAAAAAAGAATCCAGAGAGCAGTTGAGAAAAATGAAAAGTCACATACAAAGGGGACACTATAAGACTAATCTCTGATTACTAGGCAGAAACCATGCAGGCAAGAAGGCAATGGGATGACATATAAAAAACTTAAAAGAAAATTTGTCAACTGGGAATAATACATCCTGCAAAAGTCTCACTCATATATGATGGTGAAATTAGGAAATTTCCAGATAAACAGAAATTAAGGGAATATGTCAAAACCAAACCAAACTTACAAGCATTATGAAAAGGAGTCCTTCAGTTAGAGAACCAACGACATCAGACGACAACCTGAATCTAGGACACAGGAGAGTATCAGCCAGGTGCCAACCTAGCTAATGAGCACTAAAGGACAAAAGAAAACTGTAAGATTTACAACAGGGAACAAGGGAAGTCAATCTGCAAATGACAACAACATCAGCACAATCAAAGTGAGAATAAATAGCGTAGGTACAGGATTTTCAAATGGAAAGGAAATCAAGTAGATATCATGTAATAAAAGACTGGTTTAAACTTAGGAAGATGGTGTAAATATTAAGATAACCAAAAAGAAAGTTAACAAACCTACTCATTAAAATAAAGAAGAAAAAGGTAAAGTCTCAGTGTCATGGATTCTATTGTGTCCTCCCAAAATATGCCAACTTGGCTATGTCATGATTCCCAGTATTGTGTGATTGTCCACCACTTTGTCATTAGATGTGATTTGCCTATGTGTTGTTAATGAGATGAGATTAGTATCAGTTAATGAGATGGTATTAGTAGCAGTTATGCTAATGAGGCAGGACTCAATCTCTAGGAAGAGTTTGTGTCTTAAGCCAATCTTTTTTGAGATATAAAAGAGAGAGAGAGACGGCAACCTCATACCACCGTGAAAGCAGCACCGGGAGCAGAGAGTGTCCTTTGGACCCAGGGTCCCTGTGCTGAGAAGCTCCATGACCAGGGAAGATTGTTGACAAGAACTTCCCTCCAGAGCCAACAGAAAGACAGAAAGTCTTTCTCTGGAGCTGATGCCCTGAATTTGGACTTCTAGCCTACTAGGCTGTGACAGAATAAACTTCTGTTTGTTAAAGCCATCCATTTGTGGTATTTCTGTTATAGCAGCACTAGATAACATAGACACTCAATAAACATAAAATCTACGAAAGTGAAAGACATGAAAAAAATCCAGAAACAAAAGGAATTCAGTACCAGAGAGAAAGAGGTGTGAAGAAAACATCTGCACCACACACACATACACACAAAAGAACTACAAAATGACAGCAATAAACTCATACCTATCGATAATCACACTAAATGTAAATGACTTAAATGTACTTGTAAAGATACAGAGAGTGACAGAATGGGTTAAAAAAACAGAATTCATCAATATGCTGTCTACAAGAGGCACACCTTGGAAATGAAGATATAAATATATTAAAAGTGAAAGGATGGAAAATAATATAGTAGGCAAATGACAAACAAAAAAGGAGCAGGAGAGGCAACAAAAATCTCAGATAACAGACTTTAAAACAAAAATCATTAAAGATAAGGAAGGACATTATATAATCATTAAAGGAACAAGCCACCATAAGGACATAACAATAATAAATATCTACACAAGCAATGACATGGGTTCAAAAACATAAAACAAACTCCAACAACACTGAAAAGAAATTGACAGTTTCACAATAATAGTAGGAGTCTTTAACACACCAGTTTTGGTAAAGGACAAAACATCTAAAAAGAAACTCAACAAAGATACAAAAGATTTAAAGGCCACAATCAACCAACTTGACCTCATACACATACACGGAACAATCCACCCAACAGCAGCAAGGTACCTGTTATTTTCCAATGCACATGAAACGTTCTCCTGAATAGATCTCATCTTAGGGCACAAAACAACCTTAAACAAAACCCAAAACACTGAGATAATACAAAGCAGCTTCTCTGATCACAAAGCAACAAAAGTAGAAATTAATAAAAAGAAGAGCAAGGAAAAAAACCCAAATACATGGAAACTAAATAACAACCTGCTTAAAAACCAGTGGGTAATAAAAGGTATCAAAGACAGAACTAAAAAAAATTCAAAGTCTCAAATGAGAAAGGAAACATACCAAAACCTTTGGGACACAGCAAAGGCAGTGCTCAGAGGTCAATAGTGATAGATGCACACATCAAAAATGAAGAAAGGCACAAAATCAAAACACTAGCTATACAACTTGGACAAACGGAAAGAGAAGAGCAGAAGAAGTCCACAGCCATGAAAAGAAAGGAAATGATAAAAATCAGAGAGAAGTGAATGAAATAGAAAATAAAAAGAAGCAACAAAACCAAGAGTTGGTTCCATCAAAAGATCAACAAAGTCAACAAACCATTGGTCAAACTGACAAAAGAAAAACAGGTGAAGACAAAAACAACCCAAAGAAGAAATGAAACAGGGGACATTACAACAGATTTAACTGAAATAAAAAGGTTCATAACAGAGTACTATGAAATCTATACTCCAACAAATTTGAAAACCTAGAGGAAATGGACAAATTTCTAGAAACACACTATCTTCCTAAACTAACATAAACTGAGGTCTAAAATCTGGACAGACCTATAACGAGAAGAGATCGAAAAGGTAATAAAAAAAAACTTCCAATAAAAACAGCCTTGGCTCAGATGGCTTCACTGGAGAATTCTACCAAACATTCAAAGAAGAATTCACAGTAGTACTACTAAAACTATTTCAGAACATACAAAAGGAAGGGATACTTCCTAACTGATTCTATGAAGACAGCATAACTCTGATACCAAAATCAGGCAAAGACACCACAAAAAAAGGAAAATTACAGACCAATATCTCTCATGAATATAGATGCAAAAACTCTCCACAAAATTCTAGCCAATAGAATTCAGCATCATATTAAAAAAAAAAAACAACACCATGACCAAGTGGAATTCATACCAGGTATGCAACAATGATTCAACATTAGAGAAACAGTCAATGTAATCCACCACATAAATAAAACAAAAGAATCACATGGTCATCTCAGTAGACTCAGAAAAGTCATTAGATATAGTATGACACCCATACCTGATAAAAACTCTCAATAAAATAGGTTTAAAAAGGAAATTTCTCAACATAATAAAGGGCATCTAAACAAAACCAACAGCCAACATCATTCTCAACAGACAGTGGCTGAAAACATTCCCCCTGAGAACAGGAACAAAACAAGGATGCGCTTTATCACTACTGCTATTAAACATTGTACTAGAAGACCTACCTACAGCAATAAGAAAAAGAAATAAAGGACATACAAATAGGCAAGGAAGAAGTAAAACTATCCCTATTTGAGGATGATATTATACTGTACACAAACATCCTCAAAGATACACAAGAAAACTACTGGAACTCATAGAAAAATTCAGCAGTATAGCGGGATACAAGAAAAACATACAAAAAAAGTTGGATTCCTAAACACCAATAAAAAGAACATGGAAAAGAAAATGAGTAAAGCAAAACAATTTAATATAAGTCCTAAAAAAATAAAATGCTTAGGCATAAATCTAACCAGGGATGTATAGGACATATACAAAGAAAACTACAAAATCCTACTGCAAGAAACCAAAAGAGACCTACATAAATTCAAAAACATACCATGTACATGGATAGGTAGACTCAACATTGTGAAAATGTCAGTTCTACCCAAAGCAATCTGCAAGTACAATGCAATGCCAGTCCAACAGCATTCTATAACAAGATGGAAAAACTAATCATTAAATTTATTTGGAAAGGTAGAGGCCACAGATAAGTAAATCACTATTGAAGAAGAAGAATAAAGCAGGAGGCCTCATACTATTTGACCTCAGAAACTGCTCTACAGCTACAATAGTCAAAACAGCCTGGTATTGGTACAATGACAGACACAGTAATCAATGGAATTGAATCAAGTATGCAGATGTAAATCCATCCACCTATGGTCAACTGATCTTCAACAGAGGCCCAAAGTCCACTAAATGGGGAAAAGACAGTCTTTCTAACAATTAGTGCTGGAAAAACTAGATGTCCATCTGTAAAAAATGAAACAGGACCCATACTTCACACCATACACAAAAACTAATTCAAAATAGGTCAAAGACCTAAATAAGAAATCAAAAGCTATAAAGATCATAGAAGAAAAAAGGTCAACACAAGAGTCCCTGATACATGGCATAAATGGCATACAAACCATAACCAACAATACACAAACACCAGAAGATAAGCTAGTAACTGGAATCTTCTAAAAATTAAACATTTATGCTCATCAAAAGATTTCACCAACCCAGTAAAATGAGAACCTACAGACTTGGAAAAAAAATTGGCCATGACGAGTCCAACAAAGTTGCAATCTCTAAATTCTGTAGGAAAATCCAGCACCTCTACAACAAAAAGACAAGTAAACCAATTAAAACATGGACAAAGTATATGAACAGATACTTCTCTAAAGAAGACATTCGCATGGCTAATAGACACATGAGAAAATATTTGCAATCGCTAGCCATTAGAGAAACATAAACGAAAACTACAATGAGACACCATCTCACCCCAACATTACTGGCACAAATAAAAAAAAAAAACAGAAATTAACAAATATTCCAGAGGTTGCAGGGAGATTGGAACTCTTATGCACTGCAGGTGGGAATGCAAAATGGTACAACCATTTAGGAAAAAGATATGGTGGCTTCCTTAAAAAACTAGAGATAGAAATACTACATGATCCAGCTATCCCACTTCTAGGAATATATCCTAGACAAATAAGAGCCATCATACAAACAGACATATGTGCACCCATGTTCATTGCAACATTATTAACAATAGGAAAAAGATGGACACAACCTAAGTGCCCATTAATGGAAGAATGGATGAACAAACTATGGTACATACACAAATGAAATACTATGCAATAATAAAGAACAATGATGAATCTGTGAAACATCTTACAACATGGATGAATCTGGAGGACATTATGCTGAGTGAAATTCAATCATGAAAGGACAAATACTGTATGAGATCACTGTTAGAAAAACTCATGGAAAGGTTTACACACAGAAAGAAACTATGATGTTTATGAAGGAGAAGAGTGGGGAGGGAAAATCACTAAACAATAGGTAAGTGGTAAATTTGGTGAAGGGTCAGATAGTACACAATGCTAGGAAAGTCAGCACAACTTGACCAAGGCAAGGCCATGGAAGCTTCGTAGACACATTCAAACTCCCAGAGGAACGGAATTACTGGGCTAAGGGCTGGGGACCATAGTCTCAGGGGACATCTAGCTCAATTGGCATAACATGATTTATAAAGAAAATGTTCTATATTCTACTTTGGGGAGCAACCTCTTGGGTCTTAGAAACCTGTGAGCGGCTATCTAAGACACTTCTCTGGTCAAGAGAGAATGAAGAGAACGAAAGACACAAGGGAAAGATTAGTCCAAAGGACTAATGGACCACAAGTACCACGACCTCCACCAGACTGAGTTCAACACAACTAGATGGTGCTCAGCTACCTAGACCAGCTGCTCTGATAGGGATCACAATAGAGGCTCCTGGACAGAGCTGGAGATAAATGTAGAACAAAATTCTAACTCACAAAAAAAGAGCACACTGACTGGTCTGACAGAGAGGAACAGAAATAGAGAACTCAAGATTGAGAAGTGGACAGTGTTGACATGTCGTGGGGTTGGCAATCAATGTCACAAAACAATATGTGTATTAATTGTTTAATGAGAAGCTAATTTGCTCTGTAAACCTATAGCACAATAAAAAAAAGATCTATAATGACAACAACAACTCCAAAGATTAGATAGGAATCTTAGGGAACAGTGAGTTTATGCTGATGGGGGAGGAAGAACCCAGAAAATGAGGGTGAGAATGGTTGCACAACTTGAAAAATGTAATCAATGTCACTGAGTTGTACATGTAGAAACTGTTGAATTGGTGTATGTTTTGCTATGTATATTCCCAATGACAACAACAACAAAATAATTAAAACAAAAAACAAGGGAAAAAAAAAGAGCTTGGCTGCTAACGAAAAAGTTGGCAGTTCAAATCCAAAGCAGCTCCTTGGAAACCCTATGGGGCAGTTCTACTCTGTCTAGGGTCGCTATGAGTCAATATCGACTCAAGGGTAACAGATTTTTTTTTTTTTTTGGTTTATAACTTCAAAAATTGCCTCTCCTTTTTTTTTTTCTTTTCTCTTTCTGGAACCCCATTAATCCATCTGGTAGAAGTTCTCACCTTATTCTCTTTGTCTCTTACCCTCTTCTCTAGTTTTCCTTTAGTATTTCTCAAATATTCACTCCTCTGAGTTCTGTTCCAGTACACTACCTCTTTCTTTGGCTGTGTTAATCTGCTCTTAAACTCCTCCACTGAGTTATTAAGAAGAACTTTAAATATCAGATTTTTTTCCTCAGTAATTCTAAGAACTTGAATCAAAATTACAATTCTTACTGTGATCTTTTGAATATATTAACCATAGCTAATTTAACATTTGTGCCTTTTGAGTCTATTTTATATAGCCACTCTTCCTCTGTTTTTATTGTTAGCTTTGTTTGATTTTATTTATATTGCGTTATCTGCTCATGTGCCAGGGTATTGTTTCTGATAGATAGGAGTTGTGTGACAAAGTTATAGAAATATAGTGGTGTTTAGAGCAATGATATCTTCCCACAGAGATTTTATGCTTTTTTCTAGCAGATGATTAGGGACACTAATATTCAAAGGCATATTAATCTAAATCCATGACTTGACGTACTTTGAAGCTTTTCTTTAGGGTAAAGGCTATCTTCTCCCCACTCTTATTTCTACGGCTTAACCTTTTAGATAAACTTTGAAAGTATAAAAGTTTTCTAGCTTCACAAATATGGCAAGTCCTACACTCCAGTTTTTCTTCTCTAACCTGCTAGGAATGATTTCCTGATTTATCTGTTCAGCTACCTCTTCCATTAAGGGCAGGGAAAAGTGACCTCCTTTGCTGGGATTATCATTCTGAATTCTTTAATATATTGTATTTTAATCCTAAAATACTTTGTTTTTTTTTTACTTTCCAATATCTTCAATAAAATTTATTATTATTTTTGCTTTCCTATTGTTTCTGTGCAAAGATTGTCCTGAACTAACTGAGAGTGAATACACTTGTTATCTACATTTTCAGATCTACCCTGAGGATAAACAACTGAGCCAATGCATCTGAGGCTGAGCGAGTTTAAGAAACAGTTCTAGATGTCTTTTTAATTAATCAACGGGATGGTATACCATTCCTTGGCCTAGTGTACTGTCATAAACCATAATTTTCATGAGAAAATTCACTTAAGTGTATTTCCTCATTCATCTGAACTTGGAAGCTGGTTCCTCTACTGTATTAACTTACAAAGATATGAAAAATGGAAATAGTGCCAAGCTGTTTTCATGCCTTTGTAAGAGAATGCTAAGAAAATTTTCTTCTGTGTTGGCATTGTGGTTGACTTTCCAAAGCTACAAAAATCAAATGCTTAACCCTCGTGTCTTAATTATCTTGTCCTGCTATAACAGAAATACAATAAGTGGATGACATTAAAAAACACATTTATTTTCTCACATTTTAGGAGGCTAGACAGAAGTTTGAATTCAGGGCACCAGCTCTGGAGGAAGGCGTTCTATCTGTGTCTCTTCGAGGGGTAGGTCCTTGTCTCTTTTCAGCTTCTGTTCCTTGGTTCCTTGGTGATCTTGAAGTGGCATGGTATCTACCTTCTCCCAACTATGCTTGTTATCCCTGGCTTAATCTGCTCTTTTATATCTCAAAAGGGATTGATTTAAGACACATCCTACATTATTGGAAAACCTGGTGGTGCAGTGGTTAAGAGTTCCGTTGCTAACCAAAAAGTTGGCAGTTTGAATCCACCAGCCACTCCTTGGAAACCACGTGAAGCAGTTCTACTTTTTCATATAGGGTTGCTATGAGTCAGAATAGACTCAATGGCAATGTTTTTTGTTTGTTTGTTTGTTTTTGCTACATTATTAACACAACGAAAAAACACATTCCCATATGGAATTATAACCACGGGTAGAGGGGTTAGGACTTGCAACAGATAGTTTGGGGCAGACACAATTCAATTTATAACACCCTACAATCAAGATAATTTGGGGGTCAAGCAACCATTACAGAGCTAAATAACTGGCAGTTGGACAGATTCTGCTACCAGAAACCATTATCTAGAATCTCTCATTATTCCGTATACAGTGGAGTTTGCTAAAAGAGAAAGATTAATGGAGCCATGTCATCATCAGCTTAGAAACGATTTTCCCTCCATTTTCTGTGAATGTTGCAACCTGACAATGACTCTCAAGGTCAAGTATAACAGGTCTTAGAGAACCAGATACATGAATATGCAGTGCTTCTGAGAATGACAGGCTTCTCTTTACGATGGTTTGGTATATCACACCGTATTTGCTGCTCTGCCCTCTCAATTTGAGTAGAAGAGAAAGAATTTCAGAGAAATACTTGGGCACAGAGAGTGAGCAGAAGTGAAGTAGTCATTACAATCATTACTTGTTAAACCAAGAATGTGCAGGTTTCCCTTAGATCAATTAAACATCAGAAAAGATAATCACACTTTAGGCATTTTGCAAGTACCCTTTCAAGTTTAGCTGCTTCCGGATTAAGGAACACCAATGCAATTTTCTATGTTGTGTATACTGGTGAGGGATTGGTTGTAGCACCGCAATTTGTGTGAAGTCCATTGAATTTACTCATATGCACCATATAGGAGTATCTGCATTTAGACACCCTCCCACAAAGATCCAATGTTAATCAAAAGAGATTTAAAGGAGCACCAGATAAATAAAAGGTGTTTGTCCTTTTCCATCTGTCTTCTGCCTTTGTCCCAATTACGAACTATCTCTGAGTAGAGAAGAGGCAATGAAAGGAGCCCAAGACTCCAACCAAATTTCAATGCCCGACCGAAGCTAGTCGAATATGAAGCTGATATTTTTAAATTGACCAGATTAACTCAATGTGACTAGCAAGTAATGGCTTTACATGATATGAAATTAAGAGCTGGGAAAGAAATATCACCTGTGCACGATAGATTGGAGTGCCTAAAAAAATTATATATATATATTATTTCACATATAAACAAAGTCATAGATTTGGAGCAAAACCTAAGCCCTTCATACTGTCGGATTCTTAAACACTAGTGTTACATTTGAATAACGTTTCTTACTTTAAAAAATAATCTATGAATATCTTTTATAATTTTATCTCACGGTAAACGTAAAAAAAACAAACCTAGAGCCGAGCCGTCGAGTCAATCCTGACTCATAGCGACCCTGTACGACAGAGTAGAACTGCCCCCTAGAGTTTCCAAGGAGCACCTGGCAGATTTGAACTGCCAACTCTTTGGTTCGCAGGTGTAGCACTTAACCACTACGCCACCAGGGTTTCCGCAGTAAGCATATGGCATAAAAACTGAAGTATTTTCAACTTTATTTAAAAAAAATGAGGACACTGAAGTTGGAAAAGCTAACGTGCCTAACTTTCTTAAGTTCTTATTGATGGTAAATTGAAAGTTAGGTATCATAACTCAGTGCTTCAATAACAGTCATTATTTATTTAAGCAGAAAAAAGTACCTTATTGCTTACAATGTATTAAATAATTATAATTATGAATACACCAAATTTAACTCAATTTCAGATGGAACCCCAAATCTACATACATGGATAAGTATTTTTATTTTTGTCTATAGTTGCAAAGACTGTCGTTTACTTAGTTTGCTCAGAATGACAGCTATTGTTCCGCCATGCCAGATGCAAATCAAGTTTAAAAACATAAGGTGTAGTCACGTAGAATGATTACTACATATGTCGTTAAAAAAAAAAAAAAGAACTTGCTGTGCAGTCAATGGCAACCCCGTGTGCCTAAAAATCGAAATGTGCTTCATAGGGTTTTCAATATGGATCATATTTTGGAAGTAGATTTCCAAGCCTTTCTTCTGAAGCAGCTTTGGGTGGACTCGAATCTCCAGCCTTTTGTTTAGCAGTTGAGTGCAGCATTTACAGTTTGTACCACCCAAGGAACCCACTATGTCATAAAAAAAACCACCCATAGGAGTCTGCAAAAATAATTAAGCTTTTAAACTTGGTCATTGTATAATATTTTTAAGTATTAACTAAATGTTAGTTATTAATGGAATGTCTAGTTACACAAGGCTTTGCAATGCAGCAAATTTTTCTCTTTATCTACTGTCTCTATCATGACTGTAATCCTAATACATAAAAATAACAATGATTGTACCTTCCTTATTGCTGTAATGTTGTTTCCAAATTCTGAATGATGTGGGCAAGCCTATTATATTTGTAACCTTAATATTTTCATGTGCCTGTACAGTGTATTCTTCTTAGAGATATTATAGAATTTATATACGATTGGATTATAATCATCAACTTACTTTTTTTTTGTTACACTGGAAATGAACAAGCACAAAAGCCATTCTTTTCCATCACTGAATCATTTCCTATGTAGATACTGAAATTTGGGAATAAAGAGATGAATAAATACATGAATAAAAGGGATATGTAAAAGATCTCTGAGACTGTTTAAATCACAGACAAATGTAAGGTACCACCAAGACTTACAGGTTTTAAATTCCTCAGAGAGAAGTCACCATGTTCATTTCTCATATTGGAACGCACTGTGTTCCAGATCTTAAAAGGATATAGATACATATAAAGACCAAAATATTTTTTAATTATACTAAAAATCTGCATAACAATACTTTTCATGATTTGACAAGTACTTCAAGTTTTTTTTTTTTCAAATGCTTCACTTTGTAAGTAGTCTACAATTTAACAATGAAGTCTGTTAAACAAAATTTTCTAGTCAACATAATTTGGGAGAACAAGAAAAGAAAATTTGAGATTGTAATGCTTCTAAAATATAGTCATTAATTAATGTTTTATATTTTAAGCCAGATAAATCATTATCACAACACTGTTCATATAACTTGTGGGGTTCATATAATTAAAAGAATCATAAAATCAAAACCCGCTGCCATCAAGTCGATTCCGACTCATAGCGACCCTATAGGACAGAGTAGAACTGCCCCATAGAGTTTCCAAGGAGTGCCTGGCAGATTCGAATTGCTGACCTCTCGGTTAGCAGCCATAGCACTTAACGAGTACGCCACCAGGCTTTCCAAAATAATCATAGTGTAGCCTAAATTTATTTTTGTAGTTCGCAATGGGGAACTTTTATAATTTACAGAAAAATAGAAGTGAAATGTGTTTTAGTTTTAGTGCATTTACTTTGCATGTTTTAGAAAAACTATGAATATCTCCTAAGAAGTTCTAAAAACATGAAAATTTTATAAAAATTACTTAATCTCATGATCAATATTTATGCAGAAAATATACATTAAATTTCACAAAGTATAAAGCTCTGTATTCAAAGTGCAACACAATAGTATGTATTGAACTGAATTTAATGAATAATGACACAGAGCGTGGAAATTCTATAAACATTACTGAAAACACTATCAATATTCACCTTGAAAATACACAAGAAATTACATACATTTGAAACACTACATTTGAAGTACGAAGCAATAATAACTGTGTCTTTTAAGAGCTGAGAAAATAAACAGAATTAAAACAACTTTACTCCATCTTAGTTACAGTGTGCCTTCAAGGAAAATGTAAGGTTTTCAGAAAATTCAGTAGGAGAAATAAACTTTACCATATTTTCAAATATGTTAATAGGCACTGCATTGGACAAACTCAGGCACAGCAGTTAAACTGAAGGATTTGCAAAATATCAGATCAAATGATGTGACAGGTAAAGAGACTCTAAAAGAACAAGCATACCTGTACAAACATCTATGAATTTCAGGTTTACATTTCATTGTTCTTTATACGCCCTCCCCCCAAAAAAACTGTTGGCGTGGAGTCGATTCCAACTCATGTCAACCACATGTATCTGTATTTTTGCTAAAAAAAAAAAAAAAAAAAAAAAACAGCTCCAAATTTGTAGAAAACACTACCTTCTGGAGGAAGTTTTCAAAGACTTGTTTTACTTCCTGGTTCCTCAGGGAATAAATGAAGGGGTTCTGCATGGGGACACCAGAGGTGTTGAGAATAGAAACTCCTTTGGTCAATGATGCCTTTCTTTTGCAGAGGGATTGGCATACATGAAGATGCAGCTTCCATAAGAGATGGAAATGACAGTCATTGACAGTCATGTGGGAGGAACAAGTGGAGAAAGTTTTTTTTTCTCTTACTGGAAGATCGGATTCTCAGAATAGTCCTGATGACACACATGTAGGACAAAATCATTAATGCCAAAGTGAATAACAAAGAAACCAAAGCCAAGTAAAAACCAATTACTTCTAGGAGCCATGTATTTGAGCAAGGTAGTTGTAAGAGGGGAAAATAGTCACATGCAAAGTGATCAATGACTTTGGAAGCACAGTAATCTGGGGGGGAAGAAGCATAAGGGGTGGGAATATGGTCAGAAACCCTCTCAGCCACACACATGACACAAGCAAGGAGCAGAGTTTCCTGTTCATGGTGCTCGTGTAATGCAGGGGCTTGCAGATGGCCACATAGAAGTCATAGGACATGGCTGTCAGAAGGTAAAATTCTGTCACCCTCATGAAAATAAAGAAGACTTGAGCTGCACAGTTGTTATAGGACGTGGTCTTATCCCTGGTGATAATTGCACCCAGAAATCTGGGAATGCATACAGTTGTAAAGGAGATTTCAAGCACTGTGACCACTGTGTAGTTGTTCATTTCTCTCTCTCTCTCTTCAATTTTTCTTCTTTTAATCCCATTTAGACAAAAAAAGTATTAAGGGGAAGAGATGAAAGATATAATTCATCATGATCAGCATCTAATATTCTAAAATATCCTGTATAATCCATGCAATTTTTTTCTTATTTTTAAGATCTTGTTGGCATTCTTTTAATACACATTTATTAGTTATTTTATATTAAAAATACAGTAGTAGATAGGAAATCTTCACACAACAAAGCACATCTTTGGGAGACAATGAATAAAATAATTGTCATTTTATGTCTATTTACGCAAACTCTGATTACAATTGTGTTGAAACAGTCATAAGAATTACATAGCCCTTTCTTTTCACTCAGATAATTTATTAGACAATCTATCTCCTAGAAAAAGAAATGGGTTACTTTAACTTACCAAAAAGTAAAAGTCAAACTTAGAAGCCTGAAGTAACAACTCATTATTTTTTTTAGGATATAAGAAATCAGTTGCCTTATTACAAGTAATATATTTAAATTTTTAACCCTAAGATTTATGGGTCTAATTGCCAAGACCATATGAGTACACTAAATACAATTACTACAAGACAGAATAAGTAACCCAATTATTTAAAAAATACAAAAGTTTCAATTACTCACTGGTTTGTCTTCTTATTCCATCACGATCTTTAATGTTCCACTTCTGTATGGCTTCCTAAAAATGTACATGCATGTATTTAAATAAAAACATTTTTATTTTTGAACTGAAAGAGGCATAATGTATTTATTTTTCATTTTGACTGAAGCACAATTTGAAAAGTGACTGCTAGCCTTTTATCTTATCAACTCTGTCTCTGGATTACGGCTCATTGCATTTTCCATGAAATTATCTTCCTGAGTGTCTTAGTATAATGTTGCTGCAACAGAAATAACACAAGTGGATGGGCTTTAACAAAGAGAAATTTATTTCTTCACAGTGAAGTAGGGTAAAAGTCCAAATTCAGGGCATCAATCTTTCCCCAGATAGGAGCTTCTCCATGGATGGACCCCAGATCCAAAGGACTCGCTCTGCTCCTGGTACTATTATCTTGGTGGTATGAGGTCCCACATTTTCTGCTTGTTTCCCTTCCTTTTATCTCCTGTAAGATAAAAGGTGGTGTAGGCCATACCCCAGGGAAACTCCCTTTACATTGGATCAGGGATGTGACCTGGGTAAGGGTGTTATAATCCTACCCTAATAGTTTTTAACATAAAATTACAATCACCAGATGAAGGACAACCACACAATACTGGGAATCATGGTCTAATCAATTTGACACGTATTATTAGGGTACACAATTCAACCCATGACACTGAGTTATTAAGGTTTTGGGAAAAAATGTTTCATTCCCTTGTAGTTCCGTCTCACAGTTATCTTCTCCATAAGTCCACTTATCCAAATGGATATCCAGAAAAGTTAAGAAAAAACTTCTTTCATTTTCCTAACCTACTTAGCTTGTTCCCACATATTCAAATGCTATTTTGAATGTAGTAATAGTTTATCAATTCTATTAAAATCTTGACAGCTATCTCCTTTTGATTTTAGAGAGTAAAATTTCTGTTGTGAAGAATAAAATGTAAAATCGTTTTATACCTTCCAACAACTAGCAACATTCACACTAATCATACTTTATTTTATAATGGCTTAAAGGCAGTTTTTCAGGACATGAAAAGTAGAAGGTCAGAAACCTTCAAAAGATGTGGAAATATTTTTAACCTCAGCAAAGACTGTGTACTGATCTTCTGGAAACCAGACAAAGTCAGGCCACATCTCTGCTATATTATAGACCATAAGGGAAATCTGGAAGGGGCCCTTGCATTTCTCAGTAACCTGCTCACTCCTCTCCCTAGCAGATCTCTCTTGAGAAGAGTTATATTCATCCTTGCATCCCACAGAGGACCTAAGATGGTGACTTCTATGTAATATTTATATCCATTAATAAGTTGCTTAATATTCATCCTTACTTCATATTATATGAGTAATAAAATAAGAAACCCACTTTCTTATAAAAGGTGAAATTTTGATCAAATTTGTAAAGAATCGTCTTCATTAGAAATGTGAAAGTTTTGAACATATGCTTTTCAGTTGGCAGCTGAGAATGTTAACCATTTGCACCAACCAGGGAATCCCATTATTAAAATTCACTTCTTTATTTGTCTAAACCTAGTAAATATATACAATTTCAGAACTGTGAAAACATATACCTATAATTTTACCACTGCATGTTTAGTATTTGTGATCTATTTCTCTTAGTTTTAGAGCATTGAAAAGATTTTGTTTACGCTGGCGGCAAACCCTCTATACAACAAAGACCCCCCCAAAAAAAGTGAAACAAGTATATTTATGACAAGCTAGAAGCCCTGAGCTTCAAAGGCAAGTTTAGAAAAAGAACAGAGGGGAAGGGGGAAGAAGAGACAGTACAGAAGTAGAGAGGAGTTACTGGGCCTGAATCTCGGAAAGCCCTCAGGCATCATTCCAGAGTGGCGGCACTAGGTTGGTACTAGCATTTTGCCACAGTTTCCTTAGGGAGAAGCAGCCAGCCACACAGCCTACTCATACCTTCAGAACCAGAGAAGAATGGCACTCTCAGCAAAAGCTAAGTACTTCCGTATGTTTCACCGCGCCCCCCACTCACAAGCCAGCTTCAGGGGCTGAATTCTCTGGGCCTGAGATAGGCACTGTTGAGTGCCTAGAGCCATCCTCCCAGCCATGGAGAAGGAAAAAATTTGCAATTGGGGGAAAAGATAATTTGCCAGCTCCACTAACCAGGGGAGCTCAGCACAGAAGTGGCCCCTGTCCAGGCATAAACAGTCCGTGGACTTTGAGCACCTTTCCCCTCTGCATGGACCTGTGTGGGCCTATTTCAGGAGACTAGGCCCTTGTTGGCAGACTCTAACCATTTCAGCTGTGCGGCGGAAAGGTGGGTGATGTTTGGCATTGCTTTGCCCGTTAAACAGGGTCCTCACCTACCCACATGATGGGCCTAAGGACTGATAGCTCCACTCAGGTCACTCAGCCACCCACTACAGGGGTCCAAGGATAACTGGTACCTCCCAGTCTTTACAACCAAAAATATTAGGAGCCCATGGTCTGTCTGAAGAACCCACCCACCTGCGCACTCTAGGGAACAGGGACGCGCTTTCCTCAGAGACACTTGGGAGTCAGCTCTCAGCCCCACGCCTTTTTCAGAGTGTGACCCCCTGCTGCAATCCGATATTGGTATATACACCAATTACCACTGCCCCTCTAAGACTGTAGGACAGAGCCTGTACCACACACTTCATGATCAGCTACCTGGACACCTGAGCTGAATCCATACAAGAAAAGTGAATGGACTCCTAGAATGATATAACTGATAACAGCTCTTTCCATCTGAGGACAGGACGACAGTGTTCCAAAGGTGAAAATAATCAAGCTAGCTCACTCAGCCAACCCATTTGGGCATATCAAAACAAAACAAAACAAAGCAAGAGGCTACGATACAGTAAGCAGGAATAAACTAATATAATAACTCATAGATGGCTCAGAGACAACAGTCAATATCAAGTCACATAAAGAAACAGACCATGATCACCTCAATAAGCTCTCAAAACAAAGAATCCAGGGATCTTCTAGATAAAAGTGCAATCCTGGAATTACCAGAGGCAGAATACAAAAGATTAATATACAGAACTCTTCAAGACATCAGGAAGGAAATGAGACAATACGCAGAACAAGCCAAGAAACACACAGATAAAATAATCGAAGAAATTAAAAAGATCATTCAGAAACATAATGAAAAATTTAATAAGCTGGAAAAATCCATAGACAGACAGCAATCAGAAATTCAGAAGATTAACAAAAAAATTACAGAATTACACAACTCAACAGAAAACCGGAGGAGCAGAATTGAGCAAGTAGGAGCCATAATTTCTCAACTTGAAGATAAATCACTTGGCAGTAACATATTTGAGGAAAAATCGAATAAAAGAATTTTAAAAAATGAAGAATCTTTAAGAATCATGTGGGACTCTATCAAGAGAAATAACCTGCGAGGGACTGAAGAATGAGAACAGGGAGGGATAACAGAAAATATGTGGAGAGAATTGTTGTTTTTTGGCAGAAAACTTCCCTGATATTGTGAAAGATGAGAAGATATCTATCTAAGATGCTTATCAAATTCCACATAAGGTAGATGTTAAAAGATAGTCGCCAAGAGATATTATAATCCAACTTGCCAAAGCCACAGATAGAGAGAGTATTTTAATAGACAAAAAGTCACCTACAAAGGAGAGTCAATAAGAATAAGCTCAGACTACTATGCAGAAACCATGCAGGCAAGAAGGCAATGGGATGACTTATTTAAAAAAATTGAAGGAAAAAAATTGCCAACCAAAAATCATATATCCAGCAAATCTGTCCCTTAAATACAAAGGGGAAAGTAGGACGTATCTAGATAAATAGAAGTTTAGGGAATTTGTAAAAAAAAAAAATATGAGAAATACTAAAGGGAGCTCTTTTGTTAGAAAATCAATAATATCAGGCATCAACCCAAGACTAGAACACTGGACAGAGCAATCAGAAGTCAACCCAGACAGAGAAAAAAAAAAGCAAGATAAAAAAAAACTCAACATTAAAAAAGTAAGAGGGACTAAGAAATGTAATCATAGATCTTCCATATGGAAAGGACGATACGGCGATACAAAGAAGTGAAAGTAAGGTTTAAATTTAGGAAACTAGGGGAAAACTTAATCTGTATGCTGAACAAATAATCCGAGAAGCTGGACTATATGAAGAAGAACGGGGCATCAGGATTTGAGGAAGACTCATTAGCAATCTGCATTAGGCAGATGATACAACCTTGCTTGCTGAAAGTGAAGAGGACTTGAAGCACTTACTAATGAAGATCAAAGACCACAGCCTTCAGTATGGATTACACCTCAACATAAAGAAAACAAAAATCCTCACAACTGGACCAATGAGCAACATTATGATAAACAGAGAAAAGGTTGAAGTTGTCAAGGATTTCATTTTACTTGGATCCACAATCAACAGCCACGGAAGCAGCAGTCAAGAAATCAAAACACGCATTGCATTGGGCAAATCTGCTGCAAAGGACCTCTTCAAAGTGTTGAAGAGCAAAGATGTCACCCTGAACACTAAGGTGCGCCTGACCCAAGCCATGGTATTTTCATTCGCATCATATGCATGTGAAAGGTGGACAATGAATAAGGAAGACCGAAGAAGAGTTGACACTTTTGAATTGTGGTGTTGGCAAAGAATATTGAATATACCATGGACTGCCAAAAGAACGAACACATCTATCTTGGAAGAAGTGTGGCCAGAATGCTCCTTAGAGGCAAGAATGGTGAGACTGCGTCTTACAAACTTTGGACATGTTGTCAGGACGGATGAGTCCCTGGAGAAGGACGTCATGCTTGGCAGAGCACAGGGTCAGTGGAAAAGAGGAAGACCCTCAAAAAGGTGGATTGACACAGTGGCTGCAACAATGAGCTCAAGCATAACAACTATTGTGAGGATGGCGTGGGACCGGGCTGTGTTTTGTTCTGTTGTGCATAGGGTCACTATGAGTCGGAACCAACTCGACATCACCTAACAACAACAGGGGTAAATAATAAGGTAACCAAAAGGAGACAAAGTATTCTACTCATCAAAATAAAATACAAGAAAAAACACACAGCAGAAACAAAATCAACAACAAAGAGTATGAGGAAGGGACTATATATAATCTACTCAGCACATAAAATTAAGTGGGAAAAAGAAACTGTTAATAACACACACAGAAAGACATCAAAATGATAACATTAAATTCATACACATCCATAAGCACGCTGAATATAAACGGACTAAATGTACCAATAAAGAGACAGAGAGTGGCAGAATGGATTAAAAAACACAATCTGTCTGTATGCTGCCTACAAGAGACACCTTAAACTTCGAGACACAAACAAACTAAAACTCAAAGAATGGAAAAAATACATCAAGCAAACAACAATCAAAAAAGAGCAGGAGTGGCAATATTAATTTCTGACAAACAGGCTTTAAAGTTAAGTCCATCATAAAGGGTAACAAACGACACTATATAATCATTAAAATTATTTTTTTATAAAAAGAAGATATAACCATATTTAATGTTTATGCACCCAATGATAGGGCTAAAAGATACATAAAACAAACTCTATCAGCATTGAAAAGTGAGATAGACAGCTCCACAATAATAGTAGGAGACTTCAACACATCACTTTCAGGAAAGGACAGGACATCCAGAACGAAGATCAATAAAGACGCAGAAGATCTAAATGCCACAATCAACCAACATGACTTCATAGACCTACAGCAAACAAGTATACTTTCTTTTCTAGTGCACATGGAACATTCTCTAGAATAGACCACATATTAGGTCATAAAGCAAGCCTTAGAAGAATCCAAAACGTGTAAATATTACAAAGCATCTTCTCTGACCATAACGTTATAAAAGTGGAAATCAATAACAGAACAAACAGGGAAAAGAAATCAAACACTTGGAAACTGAACAATACCCCGCTCAGAAAAGATTGGATTATAGAAGACATTAAGGATGAAATAAAGGATTGCATAGAATTCCATGAGAATGAAAACACTTCCTATCAGAACCTTTGGGACGCAGTGAAAGCAGTGCTCAGAGGTCAATTTATATCAATAAATGCACACATACAAAAAAGAAGAAAGGGCCAAAATCTAAGAATTATCCCTACAACTTGAATAAATATAAAGAAAACAACAAAAGAAACCCTCAAGCACCAGAAGAAAACATTTAATAAAAATTAGAGCTGAACTAAATGAAATAGAAAACAGAAAAACAATTGAAAGAATTAACAAGACCAAAAGTTGGTTCTTTGAAAAAATCAAAAAAAATTGATAAACCATAGGCCAAACTCACCAAAGTAAAACAGGAGAGGAAACAAATAAGCTGAATAAGAATTGAGATGGGTGATATTACAACAGACCCAACTGAAATTAAAAGGATCGTATCAGATTAGTATGAAAAATTGTACTCGAACAAATTGGAAAACCTGGAAGAAATGGGTGAACTCCTAGAAACACACTATCTACCTAAACTAACACAAACACAGATAGAATAGCTAAATTGACAGATAACAAAAGAAGAGATTAAAAAGATAATCAAAAAACTCCCAACAAAAAATGTCCTGGCTCTGACAGCTTCACTGCACGGTTCTACCAGACTTTCAGAGAAGAGGTTACTCCACTACTACTAAAGGTATTTCAGACCATAGAAGAGGAAAAAATACTCCCAAACTCATTCTATGAAGCCAGCATATCCCTGATACCAAAATGAGCTGAAGACACCTAAAAAAGAAAATTACAGACCTATGTCCCACATGAACTGATACGCAACAATCCTCAACAAAATTCTAGCCAATAGAATTCAACAACATGTCAAAAAAATAATTCACCATGACCAAGTGGGATTCATACCAGGTATGAGGGTTCAACATTAGAAAAACAGTTAATGTAATCCACGACATAAATAAATAAAAGACAAGAATCACATGATTTTATGAACTGATGCAGAAAAGGCATTTGACAAATTCAACACCCATTCAGGATAAAAACTCTCAGCAAAATAGGAATTGAAGGAAAATTCCTCAACATAATAAAGGGCATGTATACAAAGCCAACAGCCAACATCACCCTAAATGGAGAGAGCCTGAAAACATTCCCATTGAGATCGGGAACCAGACAAGGATGCCCTTTATCACTGCTGTTATTCAACATTGTGCTAGAGGTTCTAGCCAGAGCAATTAGGCTAGACAAAGAAACAAAGGGCATCCGGATTGGCAAGGAAGAAGAAAAATTATATCTATTTTCAGACGACATGATCTTCTACACAGAAAACCCTAAGGAATCCTCCAGAAAACTACTGAAACTAATAGAAGAGTTCAGCAGAGTATCGGGATACAAATAGACATACAAAAATCAGTTGGATTCCTCTACACCTACAAAAAGAACTTCAAAGAGGAAATCACCAAATCAATACCATTTACAGCAGCCCCCAAGAAGATAAAATACTTAGGAATAAATCTTACCAGAGATGTAAGAGACCTTTACAAAGAAAACTGCAAAACACTTCTGCAAGAAACCAAAAGAGACCTACTTAAGTGGAAAAACCTACCTTGCTCATGGACAGGAAGCCTTAAAATTATAAAAATGTCTATGCTGCCCAAAGTGATCTATGTATTTAATGCAATTCCAATCCAAATTCCATGACATTCTTTAATAAAATGGAAAAACAAATCCCCAACTTCATAAGGAAAGGAAAGAGGCCTCGGATAAGCAAAGCATTAATGAAAAAGAAGAACAAAGTGGGAGGCCTTACTCTACCTGATTTTAGGACCTATTATACTGCCACAGTAGTCAAAACAGCTTGGTACTTGTACAAAAGCAGATACTTAGACCAACGGAACCGAATTGAGAATCCGGACATAAATCCATCCATACATGAGCAGTTGATATTTGACAAAGGCCTGAAAACAGTTAAATGGGAACAAGACAGTCTTTTTAAAAACGGTGCCAGCATAACTGGATATCCATCTGCAAAAAAATGAACCAAAACCCATACCTCACTCCATGTACAAGAACAAGCTCAAAACAGATCAAAGACCTATGTATAAAATCTAAAACGACAGAGATCATGAAAGAAAAAATAGGGACAACGTTAAGAGAAACAGTACACAAAACATTACTAAAAATGCAGAAGACGAAGTAGATAACTGGGAGCTCCTAAAAATCAAACACCTACACTCATCCAAAGACTTCAAAAAAGTAAAAAGATTACCTACAGATTGAGAAAACGTTTTTAGCTATGACATTTCTGATCAACACCTGTTCTCTAAAATCTACATGACAGTGTAAAAACTCAACTGAAAAACACAAACAACCCAATTAAAAAAATGGGCAAAAGACGCTTCACTAAAGAAGACATTCAGGTAGCTAACAACATGAGGAAATTCTCATGATCATTAGCCATTAGAGAAATGCAAACCAAAACTACAACGAGATTCCATCTCACTCCAGCAAGGCTGGCATCAATCCAAAAAACACAAAACAATAAATGTTGGAGAGGCTGTGGAGAGATTGGAACCCTTATACGCTGCAGGTGGGAACGTAAAATGGTACAACCACTTTGGAAATCCATTTGGCGCTTCCTTAAAAAGCCTAGAGAAATAAGAGCCTTTACATGAACAGATATATGCACTCCCATGTTTATTGCAGCACTGTTTACAATAGTGAAAAGATGGAAGCAACCAAGGTGCCTATCAACAGATGAATGGATAAATAAATTATGGTATAGTCACACAATGGAACAGTACGCATCGATAAAGAACAGTGAGGAATCTGTGAAACATTTCATAACATGGAAGAAACTGGAAGGCATCATGCCGAGTGAAAATAGCAAGTTGCAAAAGGACAAATATTGTATAAGACCACTATTATAAGAACTTGAGAAATAGTTTAAACTGAGAAGAAAACACTCTTTTGTGGTTATGAGAGGGGGGAGGGGGAGAGAGGGGCATTCACTAATTAGATAGTATATAAGAACTACTTTAGGTGAAGGGAAAGACAGCACAGAATAGAGGGGAGGTCAGCACAATTGGACTAAACCAAAAGCAAAGAAGTTTCCTGAATAAACTGAATGTTTTGAAGTTCAGCGTAGCAGGGGCAGTGGTTTGGGGACCATGGTTTCAGGGGACATCTAAGCCAAATGGCATAATAAAATCTATTAAGAAAACATTCTGCATCCCACTTTGAAGAGTGACGTCTGGGGTCTTAAACGCTAGAAAGCAGCCATCTAAGATGCATCAATTGGTCTCAGCCCACCTTCATCAAAGGAGAATGAAGAACACCAAGGACACAAGGTGATTATGAGCCCAAGAGACAGAAAGGGCCACATGAACCAGAGACTACATCAGCCTGAGACCAGAAGAACTAGATGGTGCCCGGCTACAACCAATGACTGCCCTGACAGGGAACACAACAGAGAACCCCTTAGGGAGCAGGAGATCAGTGGGATGCAAACCCCAAATTCTCATAAGACCAGACTTAATGGTCTGACTGAGACTGGAAGGACCCCAGTGGTCATGATCCCCCATCTGTTGATGGACACCTTGGTCGCTTCCATCTTTTTGCTATTTCTGTAGGATATAGTCCAAGGAGTGGGATTGCTGGATGGTATGGTATTTCTAATTCTAGTTTTTTAAATAAGTGCCAAATCGACTTCCAAAGTGGTTGTACCGTTTTACATTCTCACCAGCAGTGTAGAAGTGTTCCAGTCTCTGCACAACCTCTCCAACATTTATTGTTTTGTGTTTTTTGGATTAATACCAACCTTGTTGGAGTGAAATGGAATCCCAATGTAGTTTGGATTTGCATTTCTCTAATGGCTAATGATTACGAGCATTTCCTCATGTGTCTGTTAGCTATCTGAATGTCTTCTTTAGTGAAGTACCTGCTGATATCTTTTGTCCATTTTAATCGGGTTATTTGGCTTTTTGTAGTCGAGTTTTGCAGTACCACGTAGATTTTAGAGATCAGATGCTGATCAGATAAATACATCATAGCTAAAAACTTTTTCCCAGTCTGTAGGTAATCTTTTTACTCTTTTGGTGAAGTCTTTGGATGAGCATAGGTGTTTGATTTTGGGGAGCTCGCAGTTATCTAGTTTCTCTTCTACATTGTTAGTAATGTTTGGTTTACAGTTTATACCATGCATTAGGGCTCGTAGCATTGTCCCTATTTTTTCTCCCATGATCTTTATCATTTTTGACTTGATATTTAGGACTTTGAGGCATTTTGAGTTAATTTTTTCTCTCTGTGGATGGTGTGAGATACGGGTCTTCTTTCTTTCTTTTTTTTTTTTTTTTTTTTGCAGATGGATATCCAGTTATGCCAGCACCATTGGCTAAACGGAGTGTCTTTTCTCCATTTAACTGAGTTTGGGTCTTTGTTAAATATCAGCTGCTCACATGTGGATGTATTTATGTTGGGATTCTCCATTCTGTTCCATTGGTCTATGTATCTGTTTTTGTACAAGTACCAGGCTGTTTTGACTGTCATTAGGTAGAGTGAGGCCTCCCACTTTGTTCTTCTTTTTCAGCAATGCTTTACTTATCCAGGGCCTTCTTCTCTTCCATATGAAGTTTGTGATTTCTTTCTCCATCTTATTAAAAAATGTTGTTGGAATTTGGGTCAGAATTGCATTGTATCTATAGATAGCTTTTGGGAGAACAGACATTTTTACAATGTTAAGTCTTCCTATCCATGAGCAAGGTATGTTTTTCCACTTATGAAAGTCTTTTTGGGTTTCTTGCAGTAGTGTCTTGTAGTTTTCTTTGTGTAGGTCTTTTACGTCTCTGGTTGGATTTATTCCTAAGTATTTTATCTTGTCGGGGGCTACTGTAAATGGTTTTGATTTAGTGATTTCTTCTCTGATGTTCTTTTTGTTGGTGTGTGGTGTGTGTGACGGAATTCAATTGATTTTTGTATGTTTATCTTGTATCCCAATACTCTGCTGAACCCTTCTATCAGTTTCAGTATTTTTCTTGAGGATTTTTTAGGTTTTTCTGTGTATAAGATCATGTCATCTGCAAATAGAGTTACTTTTACTTCTTCCTTTCCAATCTGGATGCCCTTTATTTTCTTTTTGTAGCCTAATTGCTCTGGCTAGGACTTCCAGCCCAATGTTGAATAAGACTGGTGGTAAGTCTCATCCTTGTCTGGTTTCTGTTCTCTAGGGGATTACTCTCAGGCTCACTCCATTTAGGATGATGGTGGCTGTTGGCTTTGTATAAATGCCCTTTATTACGTTGAGGAATTTTCCTTCTATTCCTATTTTGCTGAGAGTTTTTATCCTGAGTGGGTATTGAACTTTGTCAAATGCCTTTTCTGCATCAATTGATAAAATCATGTGATTCTTGTCTTTTTTTTTATTTATGTGGTGGATTACATTAATTGTTTTTCTGATGTTGAACCATCCCTGCATACCTGGTATGAATCCCACTTGGTCATGGTGAATTATTTTTTTGACATGTTGTTGAATTCTCTTGGCTAGAATTTTGTTGAGGATTGTTGAGTATCAGTTCATGAGGGACATAGGTCTGTAATTTTCTTTTTTGTGGTGTCTTCAGCTCATTTTGGTATCAGGGATATGCTGGCTTCATAGAATGAGTTTGGGAGTATTCCGTCCTCTTCTATGGTCTGAAATACCTTTAGTAGTAGTGGAGTAACCTCTTCTCTGAAAGTCTGGTAGAAGTGTGCAGTGAAGCTGTCAGAGCCAGGACATTTTTTGTTGGGAGTTTTTTCATTATCTTTTCAATCTCTTCTTTTGTTATCTGTCAACTTAGCTGTTCTACCTGTGTTTGTGTTAGTTTAGGTAGATAGTGTGTTTCTAGGAGTTCACCCATTTCTTCCAGGTTTTCCAATTTGTTAGAGTACAGTTTTTCATAGTAATCTGATATGATTCTTTTAATTTCATCTGGGTCTGTTGTAATATCACCCATCTCATTTCTCATTTGGGTTATTTGTTTCCTGTTTTTCTTTTGTCAGCCTAGCCAATGGTTTACCAACTTTGTTAATTTTTTCAAATAATCAGCTTTTTGTTTGTTAACTCTTTCAATTGTTTTCTGTTCTCTAATTCATTTAATGCTGCTCTAATTTTTATTATTTGTTTTCTTCTGGTTCCTGAGGGTTTCTTTTTTTACTCTCTTTATTTGTGTCCAAGTTGTAGGGACAGTTCTTTGATTTTGGCCCTTTCTTCTTTTTGTATGTGTTCATTTATTGACATCAATTGACCTCTGAGCACTGCTTTTGCTGTATCCCAAAGGTTCTGATAGGAAGTGTTTTCATTCTCATTGGATTCTATGAGTTTGTTTATTCCCTCCTTAATGTCTTCTATAATCCAGTCTTTTTGGAGCAGGGTATTGTTCCATTTCCAAGTATTTGATTTCTTTTCCCTGCTTTTTCTGTTTTTGTCTTCTACTTTTATGGCCTTATGGTCTGAAAAGATGCTTTGTAATATTTTGATGTTTTGGATTCTGCTAAGGCTTGCTTTATGACCTCGTATGTGGTCTATTCTAGACAATATTTCATGTGCACTAGAAAAGAAAGTATACTTTGCAGCTGTTGGGTGGAGTTTTCTGTATGTCTATGAGGTCAAGTTCGTTGATTGTGGCATTTAGATCTTCTGTGTCTTTACTGAGCTTCTTACTGGATGTCCTATCCTTCACCAAATGTGGTGTGTTGAAGTCTCCTACTATAATTCCAGAGCTGTCTATCTCACTTTTCAATGCTGTTAGAGTTTGTTTTATGTATCTTGCAGCCCTGTCATTGCGTGCATATGTATTTAATATGGTTATATCTGCCTAGTAAATTGTCCCTTTAATCATTAGATAGTGTCTTTCCTTATCCTTTGTGGTGGATTTAACTTTAAAGTCTATTTAGTCAGAAATTAATATTGCCACTCCTGCTTGTTTTTGATTGTTGTTTGCTTGATGTATTTTTTCCATCCTTTGTGTTTTAGTTTGTGTCTCTAAGTCTACGGTGTGTCTCTTGTAGACAGCATATAGCTGAATTATGTTTTTTTATCCAATCTATGACTCTCTGTCTCTTTATTGGTGCATTTAGTCCATTTACCTTCAGGGTAATTATAGAGAGGTATGAATTTAGTGCTGTCATTTTGATGCATTTTTCTGTATTGTTGACAGTTTCATTTTCCACTTACTTTTTTGTGCTGAGAACTTTTTCGTTGTAAATTGTGTGTTCGTCTTTTTCGTTGTAGATGAATTTCTTTTTGCTGAGTCTTTATGTTTACCTTGGTTTTTATTTTGAAGTTTGGGATTGTTAGTCTTATTTGTGGTTACCTTAATATCTACCCCTGTTTTTCTAAGTATGAACCTACTTTGTATCTCCCTACATTGCTTTGATTTCCTCTCCATATGGAAGGTTTATGCCTGCTGCATTTCATCCCTCTTTATTGATTATTGTCATCTTTTACATAATGATGTCAGTGATTCCACGTTTTGAGCATTTTTAAAAATCTTATTTCATTTTTGTGATTTCCCTATCTTAGTTGATATCAGGATGCTCTGTTCTGTGGCCTTGTGTTGTGTTGATATCTGATATTATTGGCTTCCTATCCAGAGAATTCCCTTAAGTACTTCTTGTAGTTTTGGTTTGTTTTTTGCAAATTCTCTAAGCTTGTGTTTATTTCTAAATAACTTAATTTCCCCTTCATATTTGAGAGAGAGGTTTGTTGGATATATGATTCTTGGCTAGCAATTTTTCTCCTTCAGTGCTGTGTGTATGTCATCCCATTGCCTTCTTGCCTGCATGTTTTCTGCCGAGTAGTTGGAACTTATTCGTATTCATTCTACTTCGTAGGTAACTTTTCATTTATCCCTGGCTGCTCTTAAAATTTTCTCTTATCTTTGGTTTTGCAATTTTGATGATAACATGTTTTGGTGATTTTCTTTTGGGATCTGCCTTTTACGTGGTTCAATGAGCATCTTGGATAGATAACCTTTCATTTTCCGCCATGTCAGGGAAGTTTTCTGCCAACAAATCTTCAATAATTCTCTCTGTATTTTCTGTTCTCCCTTCCTCTTCTGGAATTCTAATCACACACAAATTGTTCTTGATAGAGTCCTACTTGATTCTTAGTGTTTCTTCATTTTTCTAAATTCTTTTATCTGATTTTTCTTTAAGTACATTGGTGCCAAGTGCCTTATCCGCCATCTCCACAATTCTGCATTTCAATTCCTCAATTCTGCTTCTCTGACTTCCTATTGATTTGTCTAATTCTGTAATTTTATTGTTAATCTTTTGGGTTTCTGAATGCTGTCTCTCTATGGATTCTTGCAGCCTATTAAATTTTTCATTATGTTCTTGAATAATCTTTTTAATATCTTCAACTGCTTTATCTGTGTGTTCCTTGGCTTTTTTTGTACATTGCCTGATTTCATTCCTGATGTTGTCCCTGAAGTCTTGAAGTGTTCGGTATGCTAATCCTCTGTATTCTACATCTGCCAATTCCAGGATACATCTTCCTCTGGGAGAGACCTTGATTCTCTATTTTGGGAGTTTGTAGAAGCAATCATGGTCTGCTTCTTTATGTGATTTGATATTGACTGCTGTCTCTGAGCCATCTATAAGTTGTTCTAATAATTTATTTTATGTTTGCTGACAGTGTCCTTTTTGTTTTGCTTTGTTTCGATATACTCAGATAGGCTACTAGAGTATGCTAACTTGGTCATTGGAGCCCTTCAAGCACTAATGTCCTGTTACCAGATGGTTAGAACTGTTACCAGGTAAATAAGCCTATGAGTCCATTCATTATTCTTTAATAGAATCAGCTCAGGTGTCCTGACAGTCAGCCACCTACTGTGTGGTTTAAGCTCTCACCTACTATCTTAGAGGAGTAGTGGTGATGGTTGTATACACTGGTTTCTGGTAGCGGCAGGGGGTCGCACCCTGAGGAGAGTAGGGTGCTGACAGCTTTCCCCCAACTGTCAGTGAGGATGTAGCGTCTCTGTTCTCTACAGTGCTCTGTTGGGTGGACTCTGCAGCTGTGCCTTAGGCACCCAATGCTTATATCCGTAAAGACTGGTAGGCACCATTATCCTCAGATCGCTTTCGCATGGTGCTAGGTGGCATGGATTAAGCCTCAGCCCTCCGGTCTGTACTGTGGGTAGGTGAAGGCTCTGTTTAATAAGTAGAGCAGTATCAGACCTCCAAAACCTGCCTCTCCATCACACAGCTGAAACAATTACAGTCAGACCTCTAACAGATTTGCCTTTGCATTATAATAGCCACCTGGTTGGGAACATAATTTTGAGGTTAATGAATAGCTTGAACGTGATGAATGCATTCTAACAAATATATCTCATCAATTTAATCTGTATATTGAGGTGTTTATGACATTTTACTTCTTTTGTTGTAGGTTACCCTTGAGTCATCAGATTATTAACCACCTGATAAATCCACTAGAATCCTTCCTACCTACTTAAGGTGGCCTAGTGAATCCAGGGTTTCTGATAAATGCACTCATTTTAATACAATGAGCTCAGTGTAAAATCATGTGTTTCCTTCCCTGACTTTTGTTATGAGAATCCATTTCAAAATAATTTTTCATATTTATGATCAAATTAATGAGCAAAATATTGTAAAACTTTTAATACCTATGCTCTCCTTCTAAGTAAGAATTTTTCATCCCATGGATAATGGCAGACCTGATACATGTTATACACTAAAAGACAGTCTAGGAGTGGTAAATACACTCATAAGAAGAATTTTAAAGGCAACTACTTCAGGTGAGGTAATCAGTGAGTTCTAAACAATGCATGACCAATCTCATGAGGTAGAGGAAGAGGGATGCTTCTGTTGGCAAAGGAGGTTGGGTGGAACTTTTAGATTCAGGTACGCAGAGTCATTGAAATTCACAGAGACAGTGTCATCTCAGTTCAAAATTCTTCCATCTATTTGTTGATTCATTTAACAAACATTTTACTGACTGAGTGATCTACATCAAGCCATTTGGCAGGCAATTCTGAGCAAAATGTTCTCTTTGCTCACAAAATGCTCGTAATTTATCAAGAGAAAAGCTGTTTTGGTAAGTTGTAAAAATTGCTATCATATTGATAATCATACCACTAGGCTTCTCCTTCTACTAGGCTTGTGTCATCCTAAATAACTACTTGTGAAATAAAAAATTAGACAGTGAAAAACTTATGAATAGCAGCTGAACATTGTCTAATATAATGCTGGAAGGTTGGAAGCCCCTCAGGTTGGAAGGCACTCAGAGTATGACTGGGGAAAAGCTGCCTCCTCAAGGTACACTCGACCTTAATGATGTAGATGGAGTCAAGCTTTTAGGACCTTCATTTGCTGGTATGGCATGACTCAGAATTAGAAGAACCAGCTGCAAGCATCCACTAATAATCAGCATGGAATTTATGAAGTATGAATCTAGGGAAATTGAAAGTCAACAAAAATTGTATGAAACGTATAAAGATCAATATCCTAGGCATTAGATAGCTGAAAAGGACTAGTAGTTGCCGTTTGGGTTAAGGCAATCGTATGGTCTACTATGCCAAGAAAGACAAATTGAAGAGGAACAGCATCACATTCATTGTCAAAAAGAACATTTCAAGATCTATCCTGAAGTACAATGCTGTCAGTAATAGAAAAATATCGACGTGCCTACAAGGAAGACCAGCTAATACGACAATTATTCGAATTTAAGAATCAACCACTAAGGCCAAAGATGAGGAAATTGAAGATTTTTACGGATTTCCAAATCTAAAATTGATCAAACATACTGGTAATTACTGGTGATTGAAATGCGAAAGTTGGAAACAAAGAAGAAGGATTGATCAATAGTTGGAATATGTGGCTTTGGTGATAGAAATGACACCAGAGATCCTGTGATAGAGTTTTGCAAGACCAACAACTTCTTCACAGCAATTATCTTTTTTTCAATAACATAAATTGCAACGATACACATGGATCTCACCAGACAGATTGCACAGGAATCAAATTGACTCCATCTGTAGAAAGAGGCAATGGAAAAGCTCAATATCATCAGTCAGAACAAGGCAAGGGGCCGACTTCAGAACAGATCATCAACTGCTCATATGTAAGTTCACGTTGAAGCTGAAGAAAATTAGATCAAATCCACAAGAGCAAAATACCACCTTGAGTATCCCACCTGAATTTAGACACCATTCCAAGAATAGATTTGATGCACTGAACACTAATGACTGAAGACCAGACAAGTTGTGGAATGACATTAAGGACATCAGACACGAAGAATGCAAAAGGTCATTAAAAAGGAAAGACCAAAATGGATGTCAGAAGAGACTCTGAAACTTGCTCTTGAATTTTGAGTAGCTAAAGCGAATGGAAGGAATGACGAAGTAAAATAGTTGAACAGAAGATTTCAAAGGGTGGCTTGAGAAAAAAAAAATTGAGAAGACATAGTAAAGTATTATAGGGAAATGTACAAAGACATGGTATTAGAAACCAAATGGAAAGAACACACTCAGCATTTCTCAAGCTGAAAGAACTGCAGAATAAATTCAAGCCTTGAGTTGCAATATTGAAGGATTCCGCTGGGAAAATACTGAACAATGGAGGAAGCATCAAAAGAAGATGGAAGGAATACACAGAGCCACTGTACCAAAAAGAATTGGTCAATGATCAACCATTTTAGGAGACAGGATATAGCCAAGAACCAATGGTAGTGAAGGAAGAAGTCCAAGCTGCACTGAAGGCATTAAGAAAAAAAGGGTCTAGGAATTAAGAGCTACCAATTGAGTTGTTTCAACAAATGGATGCAGTACTAGAGGTGTTCACCTGTCTATGCCAAGAAATTTGGAAGACAGCTACCTGGCCAGACAAAAGTGCCCATTCCAACGAACGGTGATCCCACAGAAAGTGGAAATTTTCAAACAATATCATTAATATCACACACAAGTAAAATTTTGCTGAAGATCATTCAAAAGCAGTGGCGACAGTACATTATGGGAACTGCCAGAAATTCAAACTGGACTAAGAAGAGGACATAAAACAAGGGTTATCGTTGCTGTGTAGATCATAACAAATTTGGATAACACTACAAAGAACGGGAATTCCAGAACACTGAATTGTGCTTATAAGGAAACTGTACGTGGACCAAGAGGCAGTTGTTCAGACAGAACAAGGGGGTTCAGCAAGGTTTAAAATCAGAAAAGGTGTATATCAGGGTCATATCCTTTCGCCATATTCATTGAATCTGTATGCTGAGCAAATAATCCAAGAAGATGGAGTACATTAAGAAGAATGTGACATCTGGATTGGAGGAAGAATCATTAACAACCTGTGATATGCAGAGGACGTGACCTTGCTTGCTGAAAGCCAAGAGGACTTCAAGCACTTACTGATGAATATCGAAGACTAGAGCCTTCAGTATGGATTACACCTCAAAATAAAAAACAACAACAAAAAAACCCAAATCCAAAACTCTTCACAACTGGACCAATTAGCAGTATCATGATAAATGGAGAAAAGATTGAAGTTGTCAAGGATTTCATTTTACTTGGATTCACAATCAATGCCCACAGAAACAGCAGTCAAGAAATCAAAGGATGCATTGTACTAGGAAAACTGCTGCAAAAGACCTCTTTAAAGTGTTCAAAAGCAAAGATGTTACTTTAAAGACCAAGATGTGTCTGACCCAAGCCATAGTATTTTAGCTCGCCTCATATGCAGGCGAAAGAAGGACGATGAATAAGGAAGATCAAAGAAGAACTGATGACTTTGAATTATGGTGTTGGCAAAGAATACCACGGACTGACAGAAGAATGAACAAATCCTTCTTGGAAGAAGTTCAGCCAGAATGCCCCTTAGAAGCAAGCATGGTGACACATTATCTCACGTGCTTTGGACATGTTATCAGGTGGGGCCAGTACCTTGAGAAGGACATCATGCTTGGAAAAGTAGAGGGTCAGAGAAAAAGAAGATTCTCAACTAGATGGATTGACACAGCAGCTGCAAAAATGGGCTCAAACATAGCGGTGATTTTGTGAATGGGGAAAGACAGGCTGTGTTTCTTTCTGTTGTACGTGATGTCGCTGAGTCACAACCAACTGATGGTAACTAACAACACAAATATTTGTTCTCAAGTACGTGGTTGGGCAACAATCTAGCTAACCGAATTTTAATATATTGCATAATGGAGTCCAGAAAATGTTTCCTGTTTGAGATAAAACCTCTGATCAGAAGAATTACTCATAAAGATTGAGGGTAGTGAAGAATCAGAATCTTGTTGACGTGTCATATAGTGTTTAAATCATTTCTAGTTATCTGTTGGAATAATGTCCCCTCAGATTTGTATTCAAAACAATTTACAATTTTTAGCTTATTATTATTATATGGAATTGGTAGATCCTCAACACCAGCCTCCATAAGAGATTACTTTTCCTTCCTTCCTTTTATTTTAATTAACTCCTTTGAGTCTCTTATGAACAACCTGATAAAACTGTAGCAAGTGTGCAATTTTGTGCACAATTGCAAACATAGTCATTCTTTGTTATGAAAAGTGGGTTCCTTTAATCTGAGAGCGTTCCTAAAATATTCTTCTCTTAGAAAAACATATTTTCATTTAAGTTTAAGTAATTAAGGGAAAAAAGTAGGGAAAAATTCTATCTGGCAATTAGAAAGCATATTCTAATTGAGTTATCGATAGTATCCTGGTCCTGTGATTTTTGTAGAGTGTGTGAAATTGGGAAATATTAACAGATGGGTATACTTTCCCAATTGCCCCTCTGATTTAAAGCCTTCTCAAGAAAAACACTGGAATTAAAGTTCTTATTCAAATAACTGAATGTTTTCTAATATTACAAAAGCAATAATATTCATCATTTATTGTTTGACTTTTGTTTATACCATATGCCCTTATGGGAAAAAGAGTATCAACACTCCCTGCATATGGCAAATCACTTGTAATTTGGAATAAATGTCTAGATAATAAAATTAGACAACTCTACAAATACAATGGTAATTACCATTGACATCTCAGGCGTCACATATTTTCTATATGTAGATGCAGTACTCAAAGCTGTCTGAATATACAGGGATACATATAAACTGTAGCGTGATAGATTTTTTTAAAATAATTTTTATTGTGCTTTAAGTGAAAGTTTAAAAATCAAGTCAGTCTCTCACATATAAGCTTATATACACCTTACTACATACTCCCATTTACTCTCCCCCAATGAGCCAGCCCGCTCCCTCCTGCCAGTCTCTCCTTTCGTGACCGTTTTGCCAGTTTCTAACCCTCTCTACCTTCCCATCTCCCCTCCAGACAGGGGATGCCAACACAGTCTCAAGTGTCCACCTGATACAAGTAGCTCACTCTTCATCAGCATCTCTGTCCAACCCATTGTCCAATCCCTTCCATGTCTGATGAGTTGTCTTCGGGAATGATTCCTGCCATGGGCCAAGAGAAGGTTTGGGGACCATGACCGCCGGGATTCTTCTATTCTCAGTCAGACCATTAAGTCTGGTCTTTTTATGAGAATTTGGGGTCTGCATCCCACTGATCTCCTGCTCCCTCAGGGGTTGTCTGTTGTGCTCCCTGTCAGGGCAGTCATCGGTTGTGGCCAGGCACCATCTAGTTCTTCTGGTATCAGGATGATGTAAGTCTGTAGTTCATGTGGCCCTTTCTGTCTCTTGGGCTCATAGTTATCGTGTGACCTTGGTGTTCTTCATTCTCCTTTGATCCAGGTGGGTTGAGACCAACTGATGCATCTTAGATGGCCACTTGTTAGCTTTTAAGACCCCAGACGCCACACTTCAAAGTGGGATGCAGAATGTTTTCATAATAGAATTTATTTTGCCAATTGATTTAGAAGTCCCTTTAAGCCATAGTCCCCAAATCCCCGCCCTTTCTCTGCTGACCTTCAAAGCATTCAGCTTATCCCAGAAACTTCTTTGGTTTTGGTCCAGTCCAGTTGAGATGAACTTCCCTGTATTGAGTGTTGTCCTTCCCTTCACCTAAAGTAGTTCTTATCTACTAGGTAATCAGTAAATAACCATCTCCCACCCCCTCCCTCCCCCCTCTCGTAACCACAAAAGTATGTGTTCTTCTCAGTTTATACTATTTCTCAAGATATTATAATAGCGGTCTTATACAATATTTGTCCTTTTGCATCTAAGTTCACTCAGCGTAATGCCTTCCAGGTTCCTCCATGTTATGAAATGTTTCACAGATTCGTCGCCGTTCTTTATCAATGCATAGCATTCTATTGTGTGAATATACCATAATTTATTTAACCATTCATCTATTGACGGACACCTTGGTTGTTTCCAGGTTTTGCTATCGTAAACAGTGCTGCAATAAACATGGGTGTGCATATATCTGTTCACGTAAAGGCTCTTATTTCTCTAGGGTATATTCCGAGGAGTGGGATTTCTGGGTTGTATGGTAGTTCTATTTCTAATTTTTTAAGAAAATGCCAGATAGATTTCCAAAGTGGTTGTACCATTTTACATTCCCACCAGCAGTGTATAAGAGTTCCAGTTTCTCCGCAGCCTCTCCAACATTTATTATTTTGTGTTTTTTGGATTAATGCCAGACTTGTTGGAGTGAGATGGAATCTCATCGTAGTTTGAATTTGCACTTCTCTAATGGCTAATGATCGAGAGCATTTTCTCATGTATCTCTTAGCTGCCTGAATATTTTCTTTAGTGAAGTGCGTGTTCATATCCTTTGCCCACTTTTTGATTGGGTTATTTGTCTTTTTGTGGTTGAGCTTTAACAGAATCATATAGATTTTAGAGATCAGGCGCTGGTCGGAGAAGTCATAGCTGAAAATTTTTTCCCAATCTGTAGGTGGTGTTTTTCCTCTTTTGGTGAAGTCTTTAGATGAGCATAGGTGTTTGATTTTTAGGAGCTCCCAGTTATCTGGTTTCTCTTCGTCATTTTTGGTAATGTTTTGTATTCTGTTTATGCCTTGTATCAGGGCTCCTAACGTTGTCCCTATTTTTTGTTCCATGATCTTTATCTTTTTAGAATTCATGTTTAGTTCTTTGATCCATTTGGAGTTAGTTTTCGTGCATGGTGTGAGGTATGGGTCCTGTTTCATTTTTTTGCAAATGGATATCCAGTTATGCCAGCACCATTTGTTAAAAAGATTATCTTTTCCCCAATTAACTGACACTGGGTCTTTGTCAAATATCAGCTGCTCGTATGTGGATGGATTTATATCTGGGTTCTCAATTTTGTTCCGTTGGTCTATGTGCCTGTTGTTTTACCAGTACCAGGCTGTTTTGATTATTGTGGCTGTATAATATGTTCTAAAATCAGGTAGACTGAGGCCTCCCACTTTCTTCTTCTTTTTCAGTAATGCTTTATTTATCTGGGGCTTCTTTCCCTTCCATATGAAGTTGATGATTTGTTTCTCCATCACATTAAAAAATGTCATTGGAATTTGGATCGGAAGTGCATTGTATGTATAGATGGCTTTTGGTAGAATAGACATTTTTACTATGTTAAGTCTTCCTATCCCTGAGCAAGGTATTTTTTCCACTTATGTAGGTCCCTTTTAGTTTCTTGCAGTAGTACCTTGTAGTTTTCTTTGTATAGGTCTTTTACATCTTTGAAAAGATTTATTCCTAAGTATTTTATCTTCTTGGGTGCTACTGTAAATGGCATTGATTTGGTGATTTCCTCTTTGATGTACTTTTTGTTGGTGTAGAGAAATCCAACTGATATTTGTATGTTTATCTTGTATCCCGATACTCTGCTGAACTCTTCTATTAGTTTCAGTAGTTTTCTGGAGGATTCCTTAGGGTTTTCTGTGTAGAAGATCATGTCATCTACAAATAGAGATAATTTTACTTCTTCCTTGCCAATCCAGATGCCCTTTATTTCTTTGTCTAGCCTAATTGCTCTGGCTAGAACCTCCAGCACAATGTTGAATAAGAGCGGTGATAAAGGGCATCCTTGTCTGGTTCCCGTTCTCAAGGGAAATGCCTTCAGACTCTCTCCATTTAGAATGATGTTGGCTGTTGGGTTTGTATAGATGCCCTTTATTATGTTGAGGAATTTTCCTTCAATTCCTATTTTGCTGAGAGTTTTTATCATGAATGGGTGTTGGACTTTGTCAAAAGCCTTTTCTGCATCAATTGATAAGATCATGTGGTTTTTGTCTTTTGTTTTATTTATATGGTGGATTACATTAATGGTTTTTCTAATATTAAACCAGCCTTGCATACCTGGTGTAAATCCCACTTGGTCGTGGTGTATTTTTTTTTTTTTTGATATGTTGTTGAACTCTATTGGCTAGAATTTTGTTGAGGATTTTTGCATCTATGTTCATCAGGGATATAGGTCTGTAATTTTCTTTTTTTGTGATGTCTTTACTTGGTTTTGGTATCAGGGATATGGTGGCTTCATAGAATGAGTTAAGTAGTATTCCAATATTTTGTGTGCTTTGAAATACCTTTAGTAGTAGGGGTGTTAACTCTTTTCTGAAAGTTTGGTAGAACTCTGCAGTGAAGCCGTCCGGGCAAGGGCTTTTTTTTGTTGGGAGTTTTTTGATTCCCGTTTCAATCTCTTTTTTCGTTATGGGTCTATTTAGTTGTTCTACTTCTGATTGTGTTAGTTTAGGTAGGTAATGTTTTTCTAGGAATTCATCCATTTCTTCTAGGTTTGCAAATTTGTTAGAGTACAATTTTTCATAATAATCTGATATGATTCTTTTAATTTCAGTTAGGTCTGTTGTGATGTGGCCCTTCTCCTTTCTTATTCAGGTTATTTGTTTCCTTTCCTGTATTTCTTTGGTCAGTCTGGCCAATGGTTTATCAATTTTGTTAATTTTTTCAAAGAACCAGCTTTTGGCTTTGTTAATTCTTTCAATTGTTTTTCTGTTCTCTAATTCATTTAGTTCAGCTCTAATTTTTATTATCTGTTTTCTTCTGGTGCCTGATGGATGCTTCTGTTGTGCGCTTTCTATTTGTTCAAGTTGTAGGGACAGTTCTCGGATTTTGGCTCTTTCTTCTTTATGTGTGTGTGCATTTATCGATATAAATTGCCCTCTGAGCACTGCTTTTGCTGTGTCCCATAGGTTTTGATAGGAAGTGTTTTCATTCTCGTTGCTTTCTATGAATTTCTTTATTCCCTCCTGAATGTCTTCTATAACCCAGTGGTTTTTGAGCAGGGTATTGTTCAGTTTCCAAGTATTTCATTTCTTTCCCCTTATTTTTCTGTTATTGATTTCCACCTTTATGGCCTTGTGGTCTGAGAAGGTGCTTTGTAACCTTTCGATGTTTTGGATTCTGCAAAGGTTTGTTTTATGACCTAATATGTGATCTATTCTAGAGAATGTTCCATGGGCACTAGAAAGAAAGTATACTTAGCAGCTGTTGGGTGGAGTGTTCTGCATAAGTCTATGCGGTAAAGTTGGTTGATTGTAGCAATTAGGTGTTCCGTGTCTCTATTGAGTGGTGTGTTGAAGTCTCCTACTATAATTGTGGAGGTGTCTATCTCACTTTTCAGTTCTGTTAAAGTTTGTTTTATGTATTTTGCAGCCCTGTCTTTGGGTGCATAAATATTTAATATGGTTATATCTTCCTGGTCAAGTCTATTTTGTCAGAAATTAATATTATTTAAAGTCTATTTTGTCAGAAATTAATATTGCTACTCCTGCTCTTTTTTGCTTATTGTTTTCCTGATATATATTTTTTCCATCCTTTGAGTTTAGTTTGTTTGTTTCTCTAAGTCTAAGTTGTGTCTCTTGTAGGCAGCATATAGACGGATCTTGTTCCTTTATCCAGTCTGAAACTCTCTGTCTCTTTATTGGTGCATTTAGTCCATTTACATTCAGCGTAATTATAGATAAGTACGTGTTTAGTGCTGTCATTTTGATGCCTTTTTGTGTGTGTTGACAATTTCATTTTTCCACTTACTTTTTTGTTCTGAGACGTTTTTCTTTGTAAATTGTGTGTTCCTCATTTTCATAGTAGTCGAATTTATGTTTGCTGAGTCATTTTGTTTTTCCTGGTTTTTATTTTGAGTTATGGAATTGTTAGACCTCTTTGTGGTTACCTTAATATTTACCTCTATTTTTCTAAGTAAAAACCTAACTTGTATTCTCCTATCTCGCCTTGTTTCCCTCTCTACATGTCAGCTCTATGCCTCCTGTATTTAGTCCTTCTTTTTGAGTATTGTGACATTTTACATAATGACTTCAATGATTCTCCGTTTTGAGCACTTTTTTCTTTTTAAAATTAATCTTAATTTGTTTTTGTGATTTCTCTATTTGAGTTGATATCAGGATGTTCTGTTCTGTGACCTTGTGTTGTGCTGGTATCTGACATTATTGATTTTCTGACCAAACAATTTCGTTTAGTATTTCTTGTAGCTTTGGTTTGGTTTTTGCAAATTTTCTAAGCTTGTGTTTCTCTGTAAATGTTTTAATTTCACCTTCATATTTGAGAGAGAGATTTGCTGGATCCTTGGCTGGCATTTTTCTCCTTCAGTGCTCTATATATGTCATCCCATTGCCTTCTTGACTGCATGGTTTCTGCTGAATAGTCTGAACTTATTTTTATTGATTCTCCTTTGTAGGAGACCTTTCTTTTATCCCTGGCTGATTTTAAAATTTTCTCTTTATCTTTGGTTTTGGCAAGGATGATGGTAATATGTCTTGGTGATTTTCTTTTTGGATCAGTCTTCTATGGGGTTCGATGAGCATCTTGGATAGATATCCTTTCATGATGTCATCATGATATCTTTCATGATGTCATCATGATATCTTTCATGATGTCAGGGAAGTTTTCTGCCAACAGGTATTCAACTATTCTCTCTGTATTTTCTGTTATTCCTCCCTGTTCTGGAACTCCAATCACACCCAAGTTATTCTTCCTAATAGAGTCCCACATGATTCTTAGGGTTTTTTCCCTTTTTTTAATTTTTTTGTTCAGATTTTTCTTGAACTATATTGGTGTCAATTGCCTTATCCACCAACTCCCCCACTCTGCATTCCGATTGCTCGATTCTGCTCCTCACTTCCTATTGAGTTGTCTAATTCTGTAATTTTACTGTTAATCTTTTGCGTTTCTGAATGCTGTCTCTCTATGGATTCTTGCAGCTTATTAATTTTTCCACTACGTTCTTGAATAATCTTTTTGATTTCTTCAACTGCTTTATCAGTGTGTTCCTTGGCCTTTTGTGTAGATTGCCTTATTTCATTTATGAGGTCATCCCTGATGTCTTGAAGCATTCTCTATATTAGTTTTTTATATTCTGCATCTGGCAATTCCAGGATTATATCTTCATTTGGGAAAGATTTTGATTCTTTAATTTGGGGAGCTGTAGAAGCAATCATGATCTGCTTCTTTATGTGGTTTGATATCGACTACTGTCTCCGAGGCATCTATAAGACATTGTAATGATTTATTTTATATTTGCTCACTGAGTCTTATCTTGTTTTGTTTTCTTTCAATATATGTAGATGGGCTACTAGATCGTGCTGTCTTGATTGTTGTAGCCTTTGAATCACTTATGTCCTATTACCGGGTGGTTTGGGCTGTTACCATTTATATAAGCCTAAGAGTCCATTCACTCTTCTTGAGTAGAATCTGATTTTGTGTCACCAAGTGTGTGGGGTAGACTGTCACCTATTAACTTACAGAAGTAGTGGTGATAGTTGTGTACACCAGATTCTAGTAGCAGCAGGGGGTCATACTCCGGAGGGCAGGATACCGACAGGCTTCCCCCAAGTGCCAGTGAAGTAGGTGTGTCTCTATTCCTAAAGCACTTGGTGGGTGGGTTCCACAGCTGTACCTTAGGCACCAAATGCATGTACCTCTACAGATTGCTAGGTGTCATTATCCTCAGACCCTTATGGCAGGAGGCTAGGTGGTTTGCGTGGAGCTTCAGCCCTCAGTTCCCCCTTGTAGATCAGTGAGGGCTCTGTTTAGTAAGTAGAGATATCAGACTGTCTTACCAGTAATCTGCTAAAACATTTACAGTCAGATCACTATCAGAATTGCCTTTGCTTTATAATAGCCACTTTGTTCCCTGTAGGGATGAAAGCCCAAGACTGTGGATCTCAAATGCTTGGCTGGAGCTGGTTCTCTATTTTTGGTCCGATTTTGGGAAGTCAGGGAAGGATTTTTGGTCCCTGGGTTTTTTTGTAGCTGCTTCTCTCAGGCGAGGAGAATGGGTTAGGAAAAGACAAAAACAAAAAAACAAAACAAAACAAAAAAAACCGCAGAGCACGTCACTCTCTGGCCCATGAAATTCCAATGTTAATGAAGCTGCCTGGGAAGGGGAGGGGAGGGATCAGATAGATAGGAAAGAGTAGCACCCAGGAATATAGACAAAGTTACTTATCTTGCTTGGTGATGACTGTTTTATCTGAGATTCCCGAGGGGCATGTCGACTGTGTGCACTGGCTGGGTCGAGATTGCCCCCGAGGGTCAGGCCCGCATCCTGTGCTTGTGCTGTATCAGAAGCCGTGGTCAGTTCCTCTGCTCCCATTCCAAAGACCAGCGCAAAGGTTCCCCAGCTGGGACGCCACACTCCAGGTTCCAAAACCAGTCTCTGCCTCCCGGTGACTTCTCCTCCTGTCAGCCGCATGGCTGCGCTGCCTGCCTGCACTGGTTGGGCTTCCCCTGAGGTCACTTCTTGGGGCTAGGGCTGCGTCCCATGTTTCTGCTGTCTCAGGATACCGTGCTCCGCTCCCCTGCCCCCAGTCCAAAGCCCAGGGCCAAGGTTTTCTGGCTGGGACACTGACTCCAGGCTCCGAAAACAGTCACTGATTTCCCGTGGTTGCTCCTTCTCTCCTTAGCTCATCAGTGTGGAGCCTGCTTGTGCTGGCTGAGTCTCTGTCAGTCACGTCAACTCTTTAGATTTGTGTTTGTTGGTCAGGGTTAGTAGATTGTCATGTATATGATTGATACACTTGTTTTTCCGAGTCTTTTTTACAAGAAGGATCCAAGGTAGCTTCTACCTAGTCAGCCATCTTGGCCCCGCCTCCCATGATAGATTTTTTAACTACATGAAATTGTACTCCTTCAGGAATTTCGAAGAGCAAAAATAGCATCTATGTTGCAGATTCTTAAAGAAACCAGCATGTAGATTTGCCATCTAGCCACATGATGTTAGCGAAAATTGTTGGACTGACTCTGTTCTCTTTCTGACTGAATGTAGAGCAAAACTGAGAATTGAAGAAATGAAAGTAGTGGAACACATTCTTCATAAATAAACACTCGTGATCACTCAGTTTGTGATCTTTTTAGTGCTCAAGGAATAAAATAAAAATAGCTGCTATCCTTGACTTCAGATTTTGAGATTTACTGAAATCATTAGTTCAAATCTATCTGCCAATGTATCTGTCCATCTCCCAATCTATCTTCTAGCTATCTATCTAATCTATTTTCCAAAGCCAAAAAAGAACCCAAATCCTTTGCCATCTAGTTGATTATGACTCATGGCAACCCTATAGGACATAGTAGATCTGCCTTATAGGATTTCCAAGGAGTGACTTGTGGATTCACCGTAGCTCTTAATCACTGTGCCACCAGGGCAATTTGAATCTATATATCTGCCTATCATCTATCTATCTGTCTGTCTGTCGGTCGGTCGGTCGGTCTATCAATCATCTATCTATCATCTATCTATCTATCCATCATCTATTATCTATCATCTATCTATCTGTCTGTCTCTGTGTCTGTCTGTCCATCTATCTATCTAATCATCTATTCTCTCTCTAACTATCATCTAACCTATTTTCCAAAGCCAAAAAGGAACTCAAATATAAATATAAAATATTGGGGAAAAATACTTGAAAATAGGGACATGGTAGATTATTATTGCTATAAAACCATTGTTGTTGAGTTGGTTCCAACTCACAGCAACCCTATAGGACAAAGTAGAGCTGCCCCATAGGGTTTCCAAGGAGTGTCTGGTGGATTCGAATTGCTGACCTTTTTGGTTAAGAGCCATAGCTCTTAAACAGGATGCCACCAGTGTTTCCTATAGCACCTCAGATTATCAATAGCTCTCATTCAAAACCCAAAACAAAAATTTTATAAGAAAATACACATTTTTGCTACATTAAGTAGAGTGAGAAAAATGAAATCAGGGAAAACACATCCTTCTATGCAAGGGTCAAACATTTTTATTCAAGTGAGATGCATATATTAATAACCTAGTGGAATGATTTTTAAAATGAATAAGGTAGTTGATTTAGAGATACCCTAATTTAAATACCCAATGGGACCTGTATATTAACTCTGAAATTAAAGACATGAATGTTCAGATAGCACTTCAACAGCTTCATTAAAATAAAGAGAAAATATCTCTTTTCCACCATGGATATACATACAAGACAGTAGTCTACTGAACATAAAGTATACAATTAACTCTGTAGCAAACAATGGGCCTATTCATCTATAGAGAAATTTTTTACTTATGTATTTAAGAAAAATGAAGTTGAGTGTCAGAAATAATATAATTAGGATCACAAGTGACTACTGACTTTCACTTCTATACTAGTCCTAGACTAACAAAAAGATTTAACGAAACTCCTTATTCCTAGTAATTAATATCACCCTCATCATTAGACTAAGAAGACAAAATTATTTACTGTAGTCTGAACAAACAGGAAAAAAGTAATATTTAAGACTTTATAAATTGTCTGAATCCAAGACAAAGTAAGATAATAATTGATTGTGTTTGTTTTTCCTATAGCTACATTTCTTTACCTACTTTATTTAGACTTTTGAAATTACTAACTGTGTCTTGAAGATATTTCAAAATGATGAGTTCAAATGCAACAGATTATGAGAAGACTGATGATTTGGAATCAGAAAAAATAATCATTGAAGAAAATAAGTCAAAGGAACATGGAGCAGTACTGCATCAAAGCTAAAAAATCAATGGCATATACTGGAGAATTTTGATCATACTTACGGAAAATATATAACTCCTAATAATTCTATATGTTTGATAGATTTAAAAAGTCTTTTCATAAAGTAAAAGATGTTGAACATGCGTAGTAAATTGACACTGGCAAAGTTGGCAAAATTTTATAAAAACTTATTGCAATAATTTATTAAACGTACACAGAAAACACATCTCAAATAATACTTATCCTCTCTCTATTTAGAACATTTAAGCAGAATTCAGATTATTTGGAAATGATTAGCCAATATTTAAATCACTTTTCAAGTCCAAAGGAGAAAGAGAAGAAAGAACTTCGTATTGTAATAAGTAAAACTTTAATGTATACGGTACAGTGAATTAGAAGATGTTTAGGCTGATCTGTACTATAATTTTAGGGATCACCTGCTTTGTCAAACTGTGACAAATATTTACACTTGTTTACATTTCTGGTTATCAAGTTTTTTCTGATAGTAGCTTTAAAAAAGATCCTGTTATTTCTGCTTTTGTGTTTTTTTTCCCAATGTCGATTTAATAGGATTCATAAGTGAAATGAAGAACCAGTCAAAGGAGATAGAGTTCATTCTCTTGGGACTGACAGATGACCCAGAGTTGCAAATTGTGATTTTTATATTTCTCTTTCTCAATTACATTTTGAGTGTGATGGGGAACTTAGCTATCATCCCCCTCACGCTGTTGGATCTTCGCCTTAAGACGCCAATGTATTTTTTTTCTCTGAAATTTCTCCCACTTGGAAATCTTACTGACAACAATATCTATTCCTAGATTTCTGACAAGCATTGTGACTAAAAACAAAATCATTTCCTGCAATAGTTGTTCATCTCAATTGTTCTTTTTCCTCTTAATATGTGTTACAGAGTTTCACCTTCTGCCTGTCATGTCTTATGACTCTTATGCAGCCATCTGCAAATAGTTGCATTATCCCATCATTATGAGAAGCCAAGTGTGCTACCAACTGGTACTCAGTTCATGGACAGCTGGCTTTCTGATTACCTTTCCACCGTTGGTCATAGGGCTGAAACTAGAATTCTGTTTTTCCAAAGTAATTGATCATTTCATGTGAAATTTCTATCTTACAGATGTCTTGCATAGACACTCACTTCCTAGAATTAATTTCATTTGTTTTTATCAGCTATAATACTTGTGGTCACATTGCTGTTACTGATTTTTTTCCTATACATATACAATCAAGACCATTCTAAAAATCCTTCCTGCTCAGAAAAGAACAAACGCTTTTTCCACTTGTTCTTCCCGCATGATTGTAGTTTCCCTTACTTATGGTAGCTGTATCTTCATTTACATAAAGCCATCAGCAAAAGAAAGGGTGTCTTTATCCAAATGTATAGCTGTCATCTGTACTTCATTTGCTCCTTTATTAAATCTCGTCATTTATAGTCTAAGGAACCAGCAAGTGAAACAAGTTTTCAAGGATACATTCAAAAAGATTTTCACTGTTTTCAAAAAATGAGGAAAAAATTTTAAAATCTTGATGTAAACATTAAATAAAGATTATTGCTCCTATGTTCCTGTTTACTTAATCTGTTCTTTCAATTAATTAACTTTCTTATAGCATTTTAAACAAATTCAGTGTGATTCACTCTTTCCTACTTCTCTTTATGATTAATATTTCCTGCAGTGTTATAGAATTCTCCCTTTTAGATTTCACCACAAATTTATTATTGTTATTATTTTTACCTCCCAAGATAAGGAACTCTTTCCCTTAAAAAAAAAACTAAAAAAAAAAATCCAATTATACGTATATATTAATATACCGTGTACAGAAGTCCTGGTGGTATAGTGGTTAAGTGCTATGGCTGCTAACCAAAAGGTTGGCAGTTCGAATCCACCAGGTCCTCTGTGGAAACCCTATGGGGCAATTCTATTCTATCCTATAGGGTCGCTAGGAGTCAGATCAATTCGCCAGCATCGGGTTCGGTTTTTGGTTTTATACCCTGTACAAATGGTTGGATGAGTATAATTGATTAACATCCATTTCTTATAGGTACGCTTATCCTAGGTTCTACACTAGTCAAAATTTTGGCCCTTATTAGGATGAAACAGCTTACTGTGGAGGAAACAAAGAAACCAACAAATATCATAGATAGTAATTTCTCTTATAATAGAGCACTATTTTTTTTTTTATACACAATGATGTGTTCATAGTAATGAATGCTTAATTATTTTAGTGAATCAGGAATGCAGTTCGAAAAGAGGTGATTCTTGTGACACTTGCAATATACATGAAAGAAAGTGTAAAGGAATGATATAGACGTGTGTAAGAGCATGCACACTATTTGGGGGCACTAGGAAGTAGTTCAAATATTGCTAGCTAGTATCACTATCCTGAAAATGAGTAACATATTGTTTTTTGTCAGCTAGCCAGGTTGTAACTCCAGATTTACATGTCAGCCTGGTTAAGTTTCCCAAACTCTCTATCGATAAGTTTCTCCATTCATGAAATATAAATAACAATTGTTCTTACTTGATAAGGTTATTTTCAGAATGAAATGAAGTATGTATAAAACAATTCAAGGTCACCACGTGGCCTACAATGAGCTCTCAATAAGTGTTAGCTGCCCTTTGGGAGGAAAAATTGTGTCAGTTGGGGTAGATTGTAACAATGCAAGAAAAAGAAGAAGGCTTTAAATCATAAAAAATTTGTTATTTTTGTTGTTAAACAGTGCCGTCAAGTCAGTTCGACTCATAGCGACCCCATGTACAAAGGACAGAAACATTGATCCTGCACCATCCTCACAATTATTGCTATATTTGAGCCCATTGTGGTAGGCACTGTGTCAATTCATCTTGTTGAGGACCCTCCTATTTTTCGCAGATCTTCTGCTTTAGCAAGCATGATACCCCTCTCAAGGTACTTGTCTCTTATAAAAACATATCTAAAGTACTTGATGTCTCGCCATCCTCATTTCTAAGGAGCACTCATTCTGTACTTTTTTGAAGACAGATTTTTTCACCCTCCAGTCCATAGTAATAGTCAATAAAAAAAAAAAAACTTTTTTTTTCAATACCCTTTGCCAATGCCATAATTCAAATGCAAAAATTTTTCTTCAGTAATTTTTATTCCTTGTCCTGCTTTTGCATGCATATGTGGCAATTAAAAATATCATGGCTTGGGTGGGGTCCACCTTAGTCCTAAAAGTGAGGTCTTTGTTTTTAACACTTTAAAGAGGTCTTTTGCAACAGATTTGCCCAATGCAATGTGTTGTATGATTTCTTTTTTCATTTGACCTTTTTCTTTTTTTGTATTGTAATTTAGATGAAGGTTTACAGAGCAGATTCGTTGCTCATTAAACAATTAATAAACATATTGTTTTGTGACATTAGTTACCAACCCCATAACATATCAACGGTCTCCCTTCTCAACCTTGGGTTCCCTATTACCAGATTTCCTGTTCCCTCCTCCCATCTCATCCTTGCCCCTGGGTTTGTGTGACTATTTACTCTCATTTTGTTTTATGAGCCTGTCTGATCTTTGGCTGAAGGGTGAACCTCAGGAATGACTTCAGTACTGAATTTAAAGTGTGTCCAGGGGGCATACTCTGGGTGTTTCTCCAGGCTCCGTCAGACCAGTAAGTCTAGTCTTTTTTTATGAGTTAGAATTTTGTTGTACATTTTTCTCCAGCTCTGTCCAGGACCCCCTGTATTGTGATCCCTGTCAGAGCAGTACGTGGTGGTAGCCAGGCAACACGTAGTTGTGCTAGACTCAGTCTGGTGGAGGCTGTGGTAGTTGTGGTCCATTAGTCCTTTGGGCTAATCTTTCCCTTGTGTCTTTGGTTTTCTTCATTTTCCCTTGCTCCAGATGGGGTGGGACAAGTGGAGTATCTTAGATGGCCACTCACAAGCTTTTAAAATGCCAGAAGCTACTCACCAAAGTAGGATGTAGAACATTTTCTTTATAAACTATGTTATGTCGATTGAGATAGATGTCCCCCGAGGCTGTGGTCGCCAGCCCACAGCCCAGTAATTCAGTCCCTCAGAGAGTTTGGATCTATGAAGCTTCCATGTCCTTGCCTTGGTCAAGTTGTGCTGAATTCCCCAGAATTGTGTATTGTCTTACTGTTCACCAAATTTACCACTTATCTATTGTCTAGTTGGCATTTTTCCTTCCCCAACCCTCCCCTTCCTAGGATTGTTTCTTGCTGTGTGTAAGCCTTTTCATGAGTTTTTATAATAGTGGTCTCATGCAGTATTTGTCCTTTTGTGATTAATTTTTTACACTCAGCGTAATGCCCTCCAGATTCATCCATGTTGTGAGATATTTCACAGATTCATCATTGTTCTTTGTTGTTGCATAGTATTCCATTGTGTGTATGTACTATAGTGGTTTATCCATTCAACTGTTGATGGCACTTAAGTTTTTTCCATCTTTTTGCTATTGTGAATAGTGCTGCAATGAACATAGATGTGCATATGTCTGTCCGTGTGATGGCTCTTATTTCTCTCGGATATATTCCTAGGAGTAGGATAGCTGTGTCATATGGTATTTCTATTCCTAGCTTTTTAAGGAAGCTGCCGTATCATTTTCCAAAATGGTTGCACCATTTTGCTTTCCCACCAGCAGTGCATAAGAGTTCCAGTCTCTCTGCGGCCTCTCCAACATTTGTTATTTTCAGTTTTTTGGATTTGTGCCAGTAATGTCACGGTGAGACAGTATCTCATTGTAGTTTTGATTTGCGTTTCTCTAATGGTTAGTCATCTCGAGCATTTCCTCATATGTCTGTTAGCTGCCTGAATGTCTTCTTTAGTGAAGTGTCTATTCATATCCTTTGCCCATTTTTTTTAATTGGATTATTTTTTTGTTGTAGAGGTATTGGGTTTTCCTATAGATTTTAGAGATTAGACCTTTGTCAGATTTGCTATAGACAGTTTTTTCTCCCAGCGTGTAGGTTGTCTTTTTACCCTTTTGGTGAAGTCTTTTGATGAGCATAAGTGTTTAATTTTTAGAAGATACCAGTTATCTAGCTTATCTTCGGTTGTTTTTGTATTGTTAGTTATGGTTTGTATGCTATTTATGCCATGTATTTGGGCCTCTAGTGTTGACCCTGGTTTTTCTTCTATGATCTTTATAGTTTGGGGTTTTATATTCAGGTCTTTGATCCATTTGAATTAGTTTTTGTTTATGGTGTGACATATGGGTCTTATTTCATTTTTTTACAGGTGGACATCCAGTTTTGCCGGCAGCGTTTATTATAAAGACTATCTTTTCCCCATTTAACAGGCTTTGGACCTTTGTCAAAGATACAGTGACCAGGTGGGTGGACTTCCGTCTGGGCTCTCAGTTCTGTTCCACTGGTCAAAGTGTCTGCCATTGTACCAGTACCAGTTTTTTTGACTACCATAGCTGTATAGTAGGCTCTAAGGTCAAGTAGTAGGAGTCCTCCTACTTTGTTCTTTTACTTCAATGGTGCTTTACTTATCTGGGGCCTCTTTCCTTTCCACATAAACTTAATGATTACTTTTTCCATCTCTTTGAAGAATGCTGTTGGTATTTAGATCAGGATTGCATTGCATTCGTAGATTGCTTTGGGTAGAATTAACACTTTCACAATGTTGAGTCTACCTATCCATGAGCATGGTAGGTTTTCCATTTATGTTTGTCTATTTGGTCTCTTGACATAGTGTTTTGAGTCTTTCTTTGTATAGGCCCTTTATGTCTCTGTTTAGATTTATTCCTAAGTATCTTGTTCTGTTTGTTTGTTTGTCTTTAGTTGCTATGATAAATGGTGTTGCTTTCCTGATTTCCTTTTTGTTTTTCTCTTTATGATGTATAGGAATCTGACTGATTTTTCTATGTGTATCTTTTATCGACTCGAAGGCAGTGGTTGGTGGGTGGATCTTTTATCCTGCTACTCTGCTGAATCTTTCCGTTAGTTCCAGCAGTTTTCTTGTGTAGGCATTTGGGTTCTTCATGTATAGTAATTTTACTTCTTCCTTACCAACTTGGATGTCCTTTACTTCTTTTTCTTGCCTTATTGCTCTAGCTAAGACTTCCAGCACAATGTTAAATAAGATTGGTCTTCTTGTTTTCAGGGAAGGGGGGATGTTTTCCTCCTCCCTCTGTTAAGAATGATGTTGGCTGTTGGATTTGTATGAATGCAATTTATTACATCAAGGAATATCCCTCTATTCCTGTTTTGCTTGGTTGGTATCTGGTGGAGGCTGTCTTAAGTGCTAGATTCAGGTTGTTGTCCAATATTGTTTGTTTTCTAACTGAAGGACTCCCTTTAATAATTCTTGTAAGTTTGGTCTGGTTTTTCCATATTCCTTTCATTGCTATTTATCTGGAAATGTCCTAATTTTGCCATCATATTTGAGTGAGAGTTTTGCAGGATATATTATTCTTGGTTGGCAGCTTTTTGCATCACTTGATTTCCTGACTGCTGTTTTCATGGGTGTTGGTTGTGAATCCAATTAAAATGAAATCATCAGCAACTTCAACATTTTCTCCTTTTATCATGATATTGCTTATTTGTCCAGTTTTAAGATTTTTTTTTCTCTATGTTGAGGTTTAATCTACAAAAAAGTTTATATGCACTGAAAATGCACTGGCACCTAGTCTGGTAGGTCTGAACCAAAACCAAACTCACTGCCGTCTGGTCGATTCCGACTCATAGCGACCCTCTAGGGCAGAGTAGAACTGCCCGATAGAGTTTCCAAGGAGCACTTGGTAGATTCAAACTGCCGACCTCTTGATTACCAGCCATAGTACTTAACCACAAAAATTTAGTGTGATTAGATTATTGAGGTAAAAATTCTATGTGTCATACCTAAAATAACTTTTCAAATCACATTGAATAGTTTAGAAACGTGAACTGTAGGTGATTCTGTAGCAGATGTTTCATATAGGATTTTCTTTTTTTGGTATAAGCATTTACGTGATCAGATATTTACTTCATAAAGATTTCTCTGCCAAATGTCCTGAGGTTAAATTTTGAGACGTTTGTGTTTAGAAAGGCAAGTTGGAGGGCCAACGCTTTAAGCTCAATAAGGTATTCCAAATGTTTAAAACACAATAGTGGCAGTGAATCGAAAGCTCAGGGAGTGAACTCAAGAGATGTTTAGGAGAACAAACTGAGGGAAACTATTGAACATTTGCATATCTGGAATAAGTGAAAGAAAGTTATAAAATGTTTGTTCTTGGGCCTAACCTACTTTCTCCTTCTGCACATAAACACTCAAGTTTTTAATGTCTTTTAAAAGAGACAGCTTTATTAATATACTGTCAGATTTTTAAAAAATCACCTGCAAAACATATGAGGTTCCAAACTGGATATAATTTGGCATAACAGACACATGAGTGAAGAATTCACTAGATGTTTGATGGTATAACTATTATATATATGGGCCTGAATAGATATCATTTAGTTCAGATTTGTGTTGAAATTTGTTTTACAAATTTTCAAAGGAAGCATTGTGGGTCATCTACTTTTCCTTGGCAGAGAGAAGAGTGTGAGGTTATGTGATTATATTCAAGGCCCTGAGAACCTCCATGCACACTGAGTTTGTTTCCTCAATTAGTTCCTTAAAAAAAAAAAAAAAACTAGACCTTTTAACTTCTTGCACTAAAATCTTTCCAATAAGCAGAGAAAAGAAAATCCTTGCTTTTAACATATAAAGAAGTAATTTGTGTGACAATATTTTTACAAAGAATAAATGGGACAGAGATTTATTAAATATTATTGAAAGTAAGGTATTATTAATTTGAATTTGTTCTAATTTGCTAAGTATAATCTTCACAGACTTTTTAAGAAAATAATATAAAATATATATTGGAAAATATACAACAGGAAATTTTAAAATTACACTAGAAATTATTGATTTAACACAATAGAGGCCTGAAATCAAGAAATAGACCAACTAAAAATGACATAAGACCTATGGAAAATAAATTGCAAGAAGGAAAACAGAAGTCATCTATTTAAATTAAATTTAAATAGTGAAACAACTCAACTGAAAGGCAGAAGTTGGAAAAATGCATGAAAAAGGAAACATGATACAAATATACACCAGTCTACAACAGATACACTTAAGATTTGAAGACACAAATCGGGTGAAAATAAAGAACGGTGAAACATAAGCCCTCTGCTGTGAATTGAAAGTGTCACTGCAAGTGATGAAGTCTTATCCCTTATGCCTGTCAGTGTAACCTTGTTTGGGGAAATAGGGTTATTCTTTTAAGATAATATCAGAGTGAGGTAGGTTCTGATCCTAATAACTTCTGACGGAAGTATTATAAAAGGAGAGAACACACAGGGAAATGTAGAGAGTCACATAGGCAGCAGAGACACCATGTGAAGATAGAGGCCAATGAGCCTACATGTATCCAAGGACTGTCAAAAAAAGCCAGGGGCTACAAGAAGCCAGAAGAGAGAGGAGGATATTCCCCCAGAACAAAAAGAGAAAGATAATAGCCCTGCCAGTACCCTAAATTTGGACCTCTAACCTCCAAAATTGTGAGAGAATATATTAATGTGTTATGGAAGCCCTAGGAAACTAAGACACCAAGCGAGCAGTATCAAAAGAAAGCTGAATTAGCTATACTAATATCTGACATATTAGACTTTGAGTAAAAAAAAGTTACCAGACAAAAAGAACATTTAAAAATTATAAAAGTGTTAATCCATTGGGAAGATCAAGTAATTAGGAAAATATACATGGGAGTGGAAGCCAAGATGGAAGACTAGTCAGATGCACATCAATCCTGGATCCCTGAACCTTAAATGAAGGGTTAAAGTATTAGATGGAAGTTACTGAGAAGAACAAGAAACATATAAAACGGAGCAGGAATAGAGATACGGAGTGGAGATTCCCTTGCCAAACAGCATGACTCAGCGTGGCCATCTTGAAATAAAACCAACAACCCCGCATACAGAAAGGCACCTCCACAGGATTCCCAATAAGAGATAGAGGCACAACACAGGCATACCCAGGGCTAAGTAAGATCACATTGCTGCCTGCAACTCAAGGAGGAGACCAAAATCTTTCCAGTGGTAACTACAGGGGAACAATCCTACACTCCCCGCCCCTCTGGTGAACAGCAGCTATAACCACCCCATCCTGGCAACCCCAAATGCCGGGAACCACAGTACCAACCCACCCTGTTGCCCTCCTCCATTTAGCATCCTCTGCCCCGCCTTTGCCCCCCCACCTCTTTCTTCCACCTTCTGGCTGTGGCCCCAGTGGGACCTGGCCCGGACCCCGGGCCCTTCCCTGCAGGCTCCAGATGACTCCTGCCACCCACTGTGGCCCCAAGGGGACTTGACATGAACCTCAGGCCCTTCCCTGACAGCTCCAGACATCTACTGCCACCAGCCTCACCCCAGACGGTACACAAGCAGGATTCCAGACTCTTCCTCGCTGGCCCTGGGCCCCTTGTGCTGTCCACCACGGCCCCATGGAGACCCGGTTAGGAGCCCAGGCCCCTCCCTGCCTGCAACAGAAACCCCAACACCACCCATCTGGTGAAAGAGATCAAGGAAAATGCAGACAAAACTAACCAATATATAGCCAAAGTCAAAGAAAACACAGACAAATCATAGGAAGAATTCAGAAAAAATAATACAGAATAAAAGTTCAAAATAAATAATTAGAAATCTTACAAAAACAGCAATTACAAATCAAAATGATAATCAACAAGATTTCAGAAATGACAGTATCTTAAAAGGTTTGAGGAGCAGGTTTGAAACAATGGAAGACAGAATCAGAAAAACTGAAAACAAATCTTTGGATACCAATTTGTTTGAGGAAAAACTCAGAGAAAAGAATGAAGAAACCATGAGAACGATGTGGGATACAATCAAGAGCAAAATTTTGCTTTGCTTTTAGACTTTATTTTCTTCCTTGCATTGCCTTTTTACTTTTTTACCTTTTTCCTTGCCTTGCCTTGCTTTGCATTTTTGCCTTTTTGTCTTGCCTTGTGTTTTTGCCTTTTTGTCTTGACTTGCCCTTTTGCCTTGTCTTTTTGCCTCTTTTCCTTTCCTTTTTGCCTTTTTTCTTGCATTGTTGCCTTGAATTTTTCCCTTGCCTTTTCATTGCCTTTTTGCCCATATGATTTGCCTTTTTCCATTTTTATCGATTTGCCTTCCCTTTATGCCTTTTTACCATATTGCCTTTCTTTTTGCCCTTTGTCTTGCCTTTTTTCCTTGCATTTTACCTATTTGCCTTGCCCTTTGATTTTTTGCCTTTTTGCCTTTTTTCCTTGCCTTTTTCCTTCTGCCGTATCTTTTTACCTGTTTGTCTTTTTCCTTCCCTTTTTGTCCTTTTGCCTGGCTTTTTTCCTTTTTTCCTTTTTTACTTCCCTTTTTCCTTTTTTACTTCCCTTTTTCTTTTTTTTCCTTTTTTCCTTGCCTTTTTCCCATGTCTTTTTGGGTTTTTGCCTTTTTTCCTTGCCTTTTTTCCATTTAACTTTTGCCTTATCTCTTTTCCTTTTTGCATTGCCTTTTGCCTTTTTGCTTTCCTTTTAGCCTTTATTCCTTTCCTTGCATTGCCTTTTGGCCTTTTCTCTTTTTCCTTGCCTTGCCTTGCTTTTCGTTTTTGTCTTGCCTTGTGTTTTTGCCTTTTTGCTTGGCTTGCCTTTTGACTATTTGACATTTTGCCTTCTTTTTTGCCTTTTTCCATTGTCTGTTTTCCTTTTTCCCTTTTGTGTTGCCTTTTTCCTTTAACTTTTTCCCTTGCCTTTTCAATACTCTTTTGCCTTTATGACTTGCCTTTCTGCCTTTTTACCGGTTTGCCTTCCCTTTTTGACTTTTTACCACCGTATTGCCTTGTCTTTTTGCCTTTTTGTCTTACCTTTTTGCCTTTTCCCTTTTTGCCTTGCATTTTATGTTTTGCCTTGTCTCTTGACTTTTTGCCTCTTTGCCTTTTTTCCATTTGCCTTTTTGTCATTTTGCCTTGCCTTTTTGCCTTCTCTTTTTCCCTTTTTAGCCTTCCTTTTTAGCTTTTTGCCTTGTGTTTTAGACTTTTTGCCTTTTTGCTTTTTGTCCTTTTGCCTTACCTTTTTTCTTTTTTCCTTGCCTTTATTCCTTTTTGCCTTGTCTTTTTCCCTTTTTGCTTATTTGCCTTTTTCTTTTGCCTTTTTGCCTTTTTTTCCTTGCCTTGCCTTTTTGCCTTGCCTTTTTCCCTTGTCTTTTTGCCTTTTTGGCTTTTTTCCTAGCCTTTTTTCCATTTTAACTTTTGCCTTATCTGTTTTCCTTTTTGCCTTTTTGCATTGCCTTTTTGCTTTGCCTTTTAGCCTTTATTCCTTTCCTTGCATTGCCTTTTTGCCTTTTTACTTTTTTACCTTTTTCCTTGCATTGCCTTGCTTTCAATTTTTACCTTTTTGTCTTAACTTCTGGTTTTGCCTTTTTGTCTTGACCTGCCTTTTGACTTTTTGCCTTTTTTCCTTGTCTTTTTGCCTTTTTCCTTGTCTTTTTGCCTTTCCTTTTTGCCTCTTGTCTAGTCTTTTTGCCTTGAGTTTTTCCCTTTTTACCTTGCCTTTTTCATTGCCTTTTTGCCTTTATGATTTTCCTTTTGCCTTTTACCTGTTTGCCTTAACTTTTTGCCTTTTTATCGTATTGCCTTGCCTTTTTGCCTCTTTGCTTTGTATTTTAACTTTTTGCCTTGTCTTTTACCTTTTTGCCTTGTCTTTTGACTTTTTTCTTTTTTTGACTTTTTGCCTCTTTGCCTTTTTTCCTTTTTACCTTCTGCCTTATCTTTTTGCCTTTTGTCCTTTCCTTTTTGCCTTGCCTTTTTTCCTTTTTGCCTTGCCATTTTGCCTTTTTTGTTTTTGCCTTCCCTTTATTCTTTTTGCTGTTTTGCATTTTTACCATGCTTTGCCTTGCCTTTTTGCCTTGCCTTTTCCCTTGTCTTTTTGGATTTTTGTCTTTTTTCCATTTTAACTTTTGCCTTATCTCTTCCTTTTTGCATTTTGGCATTGCCTTTTTGCTTTGCCTTTTAGGCTTTGTTCTTTTCCTTTCATTGCCTTTTGTCTTTATACTTTTTTACCTTTTCACTTGCCTTGCCTTGCTTTGCGTTCTTGCCTTTTTGTCTTCCCTTGTCTTTTTGCCTTTTCCCCTTGTCTTTTTGCCTTTTTCCCTTTCCTTTTTGCCCTGCGTGTTGCCTTTTTGCCTTGACTTTTCCCTTTTAACTTTGCTTTTTTCATTGCCTTTTTGCCTTTTTACCAGTTTGCCTTCCCTTTTTGCATTTTTTACCATATTGCTTTGCCTTTTCCCTTTCTGTCTTCTCTTTTTGCCTTTTCCCTTTTTACCTTGCGTTTTACCTCTTAGCCTTGTCTTTTGACTTTTTGCCTCTTTTCCTTTTTTACATTAGCCTTACCTTTTTGGCTATATATCCTTTTGCCTTGCCTTTTTGCCCTTTTTACTTTCCCTTTTTGGGTTTTTGCCTTTTTACCTTGCCTTGCCTTTTCGCCCTTTTTGTCTTTTTCCCTTGTCTTTTTGGCTTTTTGACTCTTTGCCTTTTTACCGTTTGCTTATTTTTGAACTTTTTGTCCTTTTGCCTTTCTTTTTTGCCTTTTTTCCTTGCCTTTTTCCCTTTTTGTCTTGCCTTTTTGCCTTACCTTTTCCCTTTTTGCCTTTCCTTTCAGCTTTTTGCCCTGTCTTTTTGACTTTTTCCTTCTTTGCCTTTTTTCCTTATCTTTTTGCATTTTTGCCCTTTTGCCTTGCCTTTTTGCCGTTTTTCTTTTTGACATCGCTTTTTCCTTTTTTGCATTTTTATCTTGACTTGCCTTGCCTTTTTGCCTTTTTGCTTGCCTTTCCCTTGTCTTTTTGGATTTTTGCCTTTTTTCCATTTTTACTTTTGCCTTATGTCTCTTCCTTTTTGCATTTTTGCATTGGCTTTTGCCTTTTGCTTAGTCTTTTAGCCTTTATTCCTTTCCTTTCATTGTCTTTTCGCCTTTTTATTTTTTGCCTTTTTCCTTCCCTTGCCTTGTTTTACTTTTTTGCCTTTTTGTCTTTCTTTGTGTTTTTGCCGTTTTCCTTGTCTTTTTGCCTTGTTCCCTTTTTCTTTTTCCTTTTTGCCTTGACTTTTTCCCTTTTAACCTTGCCTTTTTCGTTGCCTTTTTACCGGTTTGCCTTCCCTTTTTGCCTTTTTACTGTATTCCCTTGCCTTTTTGCCTTTTCTCTTTTACCTTGCATTTTCCCTTTTTGCCTATTTGCCTTTTTTCCGTTTGCCTTATCTTTTTGCCTTGTCTTCTTGCCTTGCCTTTTTGCCTTCTCTTTTAGCTTTTTGCCTTGTCTTTTTTACTTTTCCCTCTTTGCCTTTTTTCTTTTTGCCTTATCTTTTTGCTTTTTTGCCCTTTTGTCTTGTGTTTTTGCCTTTTTTCCTTGCCTTTATTCCTTTTTGCCTTGCCTTTTTTCATTTTTACTTTTTTGCCTTTTTATCTTGCCTTGCCTTAGCTTTTTGCCCTGCCTTTTTCCTTTTTTGCCTTTTTCCCTTGTCTTTTTGGCTTTTGCTTTTTTCCTTTCCTTTTTTCTATTTTAACTTTTGCCTTATCTCTTTTCCTTTTTGCATTTTGTGTTGCCTTTTTTCCTTTTTCCTTTTTTACCTTTTTCCTTGCCTTGCTTTACATTTTTGCCTTTTTGTCTTGCCTTGTATTTTACTTTTTTGTCTTGACTTGCGTTTTGACTTTTTGCCTTCCTGCCTTTTCGCCTTTCCCTGTCTTTCCTTTTTGCCTTTTTGCAGTGCCTTGCCTTTTTGCCTTTTTCCCTTGACTTTCTGCTTTTTTACCTTTTTGCCTTCAAGCTTTGCCTTCATGTCTTGCGTTTTTGTCTTTTTGACTTACCTTTTTGCCTTGCCTTTTTGTCTTGCTTTTACCCTATTTGCATTTTTGCCTTGATGCCTTGCCTTTTTGCCTTGATGCCTTGCTTTTTTGTCTGTTTGCCTTATTGTCTTCCTTTTTGCCTTTTTTTTTTTTGCATTTTTACCTTTTTATATTGCTTGCCTTGCCTTTTGCCATTTTTGCCTTGACTGGCCTTTTTTCTTTTTTCTTGCCGTGCCTTGCATAGCCTTTTTCTTTGCCATGCCTTGCCTTGCCTTTTTGCCTTGCCTAGCGATGCCTTTTTGCCTTTTGGGCATGCCTTTCTTCCTTTTTCCCTGGCCTTTTTACCGTTTTCCCTTTTGGCTTGCCTTTTCTCGTTTTGTCTTGCATTTTTTGCCTTCATTTTTGGCCTTTCTGCTTTTTTGCATTTTTGTATTGCCTTTTTGCTTTTTTGCCTTTTTACCTTGACATGCCTTGCGTTTTTGCCTTTTTGCCTTATTGCATTGTGAGGAGCTTGGGGGATCTGCCCTTCGGAAATGAAATGTTTCCTCAGGAAAACTCCATTGCGGTAGCCCTCTTCTGGAAGTGGAATGAGCATGTTGAGTTAGCACTAAGAGATTGTTAAAGCACGTTTTAGCCCAGGAAAAAGTAAGTGCATGGTGAAATCCTAACAAGCTCAAGTGCCTTTCCACAGTTCAAAGTGTATAAATCTACACTCTTTACCAAGTAAGTGAGCAAGGAGGCAAAATCAGTCTGCATGTTACTCAGTGAAAGAAAGAACTCCCTGACTTCATCCACTCCTCTGAGAAAAGCAGGTATTATAAGAGACTGTCTATTATTTTCTCTTTCCTGCAGTGAGCTCACAAAATCTAACCCTTGCAAAGGCAAACTTCCCTCAAGAAAAATCCCTTGTGGTAGTCCTGTTGTTGAAGCAGAAAAAGTATGTAGTAGTTTCATTAAGAGATGTGAAAACACGTTGTTGACCAAGGAAAACAAAGTGCATGGTGAAATTCTAACAAACCCCGGTGCCTTTCCACAGTTCAAAGTGTGTAACTATACACTCTTTTCCAATTAAGAGAGCGCAGAAGCAACATCAACCTCCATGATTCTCAGTAAAAGAGAGAGCACTCTGAGTTCTTCCATTCCTCTGAGGAAAGCAGTTAGAATGAGAAAACCGTCATTTGGTTTCACTTTCCTGTAATGAGCTCGGCAGATCTGCCCTTTGAAAATGGAAGTTTTCCTCAGGAATCTATATTGCGGTACCCCTCTTCTGGAAGTGGAACAAGTACATAGAGTTAGTGTTAAGAGATTGTAAAAGCATGTGGTTGCCCAGGAAAGACAAAGTGCTTGGTGAAATCCTAACAAGCCCAAGTGCCTTTCTACAGTTTTTTAATCTATACACTCTTTTTCAAGTAAGAGAGCACAGAGGCAACATCAGTCTGCATGTTTCTCAGTGAAAGAAAGAACTTCCTGACTTCATCCACTCCTCTGAGAAAAGCAGGTATTATGTGAGAGTGTCTATTCTTTTCTCTTTTCTGCAATGAGCACAGTAAGTCTGATCATTGCAAACATAAGCCTTCCTCAGGAAATGTCAATGGCGGTAGCCCTGTTCTTGAAGCAGAAAAAGTACGCAGTGTTGGGGTTAAGAGATTGTGAAAGCACGTTTTTGCACAGGGAAAACAAAGTGCATGGTGAAATCCTAACAAACCCAAGTGCTTTTGCACAGTTCAAAGTGTGTAACTACACACTCTTTTCGAAGACAGCGCAGAGGCAACATCACCCTCATGTTTCTCAGTGAAAGAAAGAACTCTCTGACTTCATCCAGTCCTCTCACAAAAGCAGTCAGAATGAGAAAACCGTCATTCGGTTTCTTTCAATGGCAAAAGGTCAAAAAGTCGAGATATGAAGGTAAAAAGGCAAGGTAGTAAGGTAAAAAGGATATAAGGTAAACAGGCAAAAAGCAAGGCAAGGAAAAGCAAAAAGGCAAGGCAAAAATGAAAAATGTACAAAGGCAAGGCAATTTAAAAAGGCAAAAAGGCAAGGGAAAAATGAAATGCAAGACAAGAAAAAAGGGAAAAAGCCCAGGCAAGGGAAGGTAAAAAGGTAAAGGCAAAAAGGCAAGAGAAGGCTAGGCAAAAAGGTAAAAAGGCAAGGAAAGGAAAGCAAAAATGGCAGAAAGGCAAGGTAAAGCAAGGCAAAAAGGCGAAAAGAGATGGCAGGGCAAAAAGTCAAAAGGGCAAAAAGGCATGGCAAGGCAAAAATGCAAAATTAAAGGCAAAAAGGCCTAAAGGCAAAGAGGAAACGCAAAAATGGAAAAAGGCAAAATGGCAATAAGTCAAAGGCAAGTCAAGGCAAAAAGGAAAAAATGCAAGGCAAGGCAAAAATGGAAGGCAAGGCAAGGTAAAAAGGCAAAAAAGCAAAAAGGCAAAGGAAAAAGAAAAAAGGAAAAAAGGCAAGGCAAAAAGAAAAAGGAAAAAAGGCAAGGCAAAAAAGAAATAAAGGCAAGGAAAAAGGCAAAAACGCAAGGCAAAAGGGCAAAAAGGCAAGGCAGTAAGGTAAAAAAGCAAAAAGGGAAGGCAAACCAGTAAAAAGGCAAAAAAGTAAAACATAAAAGCAAAAGGCAATGAAAAAGGTATGGTTCAAAGGGGAAAAGTCAAGGGAAAAAGCAAGTCAAAAGGCAAAAAGACAAGGGAAAAAGGCAAAAAGACAAGGAAAAAGGCAAAAAGACAAGGAAAAAGGCAAAAGGCAAGTCAAGACAAAAAGGCAAAAACACAAGGCAAGAGAAAAAGGCAAAAATGCAAAGCAAGGCAAGGCAAGGAAAAAGGTGAAAAAGGAAAAAGGCAAAAAGACAAAAAAAGGAGAGAAGGGGGCCAAGATGGTGGACTAGGTGGACGCTACCGCGGATCCCTCTTGCAACAAAGACTCGGAAAAACAAGGGAATCGATCACATACATAACAATCTACGAACTCTGAACAACAAACACAGACTTAGAGACGGAAAACGAACAAGTACGGGCAGACAGCAACCGTTTTCAGAACTAGGAGCCAGTGTACCAGGCAGGTGACCTTCGGAGCCCGATCTGGGGCAGAGCCCAGGGGGGCAGACGGCACAGACAAGAGGTCCAGCCCTACCCCACCGAACCCATCCCGGGAGGAAGTCTAGCTGGTTGGCGCGGGCAGCGTAGTGGCGCAGTCGGTGGGAGAAGCACCCGGGAGGCAGTGACTGATCTTGGAGCGGGGAGAGCAGCGTCCCAGCCGGGGAGCCGTCCCGCTGGGAGTTTGGCAGGAAGCGGGCGTGGTGCGAGCAGGGGATCAGATATATTTCCCTAAAGCGACCCCGGGGTGGAGCCCACATGTTCGTGTGCGGGACGCCCACCCAGTTCACGCGAGCGGTGCAACGCACCGAAGGGAGAAGTCCCCGGGAGGAAGTGACTGGTCTCGAAGCAGGGAAAGCAGGGTCCCAGCCGGGGAGCCGTCCCGCTGGGATTATGGTGTGCGCGGGTGGGGCTTGAGCGCGGGGTCCAGTTATATTCCTCTGAATAGACCCCGGGGCGGCGCCCACAAGTTCGTCCGGGGGACGCCCACCCAGTTCGTGAGAGCGGTGCGGCGCACCGGAGGGAGAAGTCCCCGGGAGGAAGAGACTGGTCTCAGAGCAGAGAGAGTAGCGTCCCAGCCAGGGAGCCATCCCGCTGGGATTTTGGCGGACGGGGGCGGAGCGTGACCGCGGGGATCAGCTCTATATTCTGTGGTGTTACACTCCTAGCTCTCTGATCCCTCCCCCACCCTCCCCAGGCGGCTCCATTAACATCCGAATACCCTGAGCCAGAGGGAGAATTCAGATAGGGATCTGACTGCATTTTTTTTTAGGTGATTACCTGGAAAATCTGGTTTCCCAGTGATGGCTCAGAGACAGCAGTCCATATCAAACCACATAAAGAAACAGACCACGACAGCTTTTCCAACCCCCCAAACAAAAGAAACAAAATCTTTCCCAAATGAAGATACAGTCCTGGAATTATCAGATGCAGAATATAAAAAAACTAATTTACAGAATGCTTAAAGATATCACAAATGAAATTAGGATAACTGCAGAAAAAGCCAAGGAACACACCAATAAAACTGTCAAAGAACTCAAAAAGATTATTCAAGAACATAGTGGAAAAATTAATAAGTTGCAAGAATCCATAGAGAGACAGCATGTAGAAATCCAAAAGATTAACAATAAAATTACAGAATTAGACAATGCAATAGAACGTCAGAGGAGCAGACTCGAGCAATTAGAATGTAGACTGGGACTTCTGGAGGACCAGGGAATCAACACCAATATAGCTGAAAAAAAATCAGATAAAAGATTTAAAAAAATGAAGAAACCCTAAGAATCATGTGGGACTCTATCAAGAAGGCTAACCTGCGAGTGATTGGAGTCCCAGAACAGGGAGGGGGGACAGAAAACACAGAGAAAATAGTTGAAGAACTCCTGACAGAAAACTTCCCTGACATCATGAAAGACGAAAGGATAGCTATCCAAGATGCTCATCGAACCCCATTTAAGATTGATCCAAAAGAAAAACACCAAGACATATTATCATCAAACTTGCCAAAACCAAAGACAAACCAAAAATTTTAAAAGCAGCCAGGGAGAAAAGAAAGGTTTCCTTCAAGGGAGAATCAATAAGAATAAGTTCAGACTACTCAGCAGAAACCATGCAGGCAAGAAGGGAATGGGATGACGTATACAGAGCACTGAACGAGAAAAACTGCCAACCAAGGATCATATATCCAGCAAAACTCTCTCTGAAATATGAAGGAGAAATTAAGATATTTACAGATAAACACAAGTGTAGAGAATTTGCAAAAACTAAACCAAGACTGCAAGAAATGCTAAAAGAGATTGTTTGGCCTGATGACCAATAATATCAGGTACCAGCACAATACAAGGTCGCAAAACGGAACGTCCTGATATCAACGCAACTCACATAGGGAAATCACAAAAACAAACAAATTAAGATTAATTCTAAAAAATAAATAGATAAACAAAATAATTCACATAACAGGAAAACATGGAAATGAATAGATAAACGATCACAATAATCAAAAAGAGGGACTAAATATAGGAGGCATTGAACTGCCAGATGGAGAGTGATACAAGGCGATATAGAACTATACAAGTTAGGTTTTTACTTAGAGAATTAGGGGTAAATAATAAGGTAACCACAAAAAGGAATATCAATTTCATAACTTAAGAAAAAAGCCAAGAAAAACGTAACGACTCAACAAACATAAAGTTAAACATTATGAAAACGAGGATCTCACAAGCTACTAAGAAAAACGTCTCAGCACAAAAAGCATGTGGAAAAATGAAATGGCCAACAACACACATGAAAAGGCATCAAAATGACAGCACTAAAAACTTATTTATCTATAATTACGCTGAATGTAAATGGACTAAATGCACCAATAAAGAGACAGAGAGTCTCGGACTGGATAAAGAAACACGATCCATCTATATGCTGCCTCCAAGAGACACACCTTAGACTTAGAGACACAAACAAACTAAAACTCAAAGGATGGAAAAAATATATCAAGCAAATAAGCAAAAAAGAAGAGGAGTAGCAATATTAATTTCTGACAAAATAGACTTTAGACTTAAATCCGCCACAAAGGATAAAGAAGGACACTACATAATGATAAAAGGGACAATTGATCAGGAAGACATAACCATATTAAATATTTACGCACCCAATGACAAGGCGGCAAGATACATAAATCAAATTTTAACAGAATTGAAAAGTGAGATAGACACCTCCACATTTATAGTAGGAGACTTCAACACACCACTTTCGGAGAAGGACAGGACATCCAGTAAGAAGCTCAATAGAGACACGGAAGACCTACTTACTGTAACAATCAACCAACTTGACCTCATTGACTTATACAGAACTCTCCACCCAACTGCTGCAAAATATACTTTTTTTTTTCTAGTGCACATGGAACATTCTCTAGAGTAGACCACATATTAGGTCATAAAACAAATCTTTGCAGAATCCAAAACATCGAAATATTACAAAGCATCTTCTCAGACCACAAGGCAATGAAGCTAGAAATCAATAACAGAAAAACTAGGGAAAAGAAATCAAATACTTGGAAAATGAACAATACCCTCCTGAAAAAAGAATGGGTTATAGAAGACATCAAGGAGGGAATAAGGAAATTCTTAGAAAGCAACGAGAATGAAAATACTTCCTATCAAAACCTCTGGGACACAGCAAAAGCAGTGCTCAGAGGCCAATTTATATCGATAAATGCACACATACAAAAAGAAGAAAGAGCCAAAATCAGAAAACTGTCCTGACAACTTGAACAAATAGAAAGTGAGCAACAAAAGAACCCATCAGGCACCAGAAGAAAACAAATAATAAAAATTAGAGCTGAACTAAATGAATTAGAGAACAGAAAAACAATTGAAAGAATTAACAAAGCCAAAAGCTGGTTCTTTGAAAAAATTAACAAAATTGATAAACCATTGGCTAGACTGACTAAAGAAAAACAGGAAAGGAAACAAATAACCCGAATAAGAAACGAGAAGGACCACATCACAACAGAGCCAAATGAAATTAAAAGAATCATTTCAGATTACTACGTAAAATTGTACTCTAACAAATTTGAAAACCTAGAAGAAATGGACAAATTCTTGGAAAAATACTACCTACCTAAACTAACACATTCAGAAGTAGAACAACTAAATAGACCCATAACAAAAAAAGAGATTGAAACGGTAATCAAAAAACTTCCAACAAAAAAAGTCCTGGCCCAGACGGCTTCACTGCAGAGTTCTACCAAACTTTCAGAGAAGACTTAACACCACTACTACTGAAGGTATTTCAAAGCATAGAAAAAGACGGAATACTACCCAACTCATTCTATGAAGCTACCATCTCCCTGATACCAAAACCAGGTAAAGACATTACAAAAAAAGAGCATTTTAGAGCTATATCCCTCATCAACATAGATGCAAAAATCCTCAACAAAATTTTAGCCAATAGAATCCAACAACACATCAAAAAAATAATTCACCCTGATCAAGTGGGATTTATACCAGGTATGCAAGGCTGGTTTAATATCAGAAAAACCATTAATGTAATCCATCACATAAATAAAACAAAAGATAAAAACCACATGATCTTATCAATAGATGCAGAAAAGGCATTTGACAAAGTTCAACACCCATTTATGATAAAAACTCTCACCAAAATAGGAATTGAAGGAAAATTCCTCAACATAATAAAGGGCATCTATGCAAAGCCAACAGCCAATATCACTCTAAATGGAGAGAACCTGAAAGCATTTCCCTTGAGAACGGGAACCAGACAAGGATGCCCTCTATCACCGCTCTTATTCAACATCGTACTTGAAGTCCTAGCCAGGGCAATTAGGCTAGACAAAGAAATAAAGGGCATCCAGATTGGCAAGGAGGAAGTAAAGCTATCACTATTTGCAGATGACATGATCGTATACATGGAAAACCCTAAGGAATCCTCCAGAAAACTACTGAAACTAATAGAAGAGTTTGGAAGAGTCTCAGGTTATAAAATAAACATACAAAAATCACTTGGATTCCTCTACATCAACAAAAAGAACACCGAAGAGGAAATAACCAAATCAATACCATTCACAGTAGCCCCCAAGAAGATAAAATACTTAGGAATAAATCTTACCAAGGATGTAAAAGACCTATACAAAGAAAACTATAAAACTACAAGAAATTCAAAAGGACATACTTAAGTGGAAAAACATACCCTGCTCATGGATAGGAAGACTTAACATAGTAAAAATGTCTATTCTACCAAAAGCCATCTATACATACAACGCACTTCCAATCCAAATACCAATGTCATATTTTAAGGGGATAGAGAAAAAAATCACTAATTTCATATGGAAGGGACAGAACCCCCGGATAAGCAAAGCATTACTGAAAAAGAAGAAAGTGGGAGGCCTCACTCTACCTGATTTCAGAACCTATTATACAGCTACAGTAGTCAAAACAGCCTGGTACTGGTACAACAACAGGCACATAGACCAATGGAACAGAATTGAGAACCCAGATATAAATCCATCCACGTATGAGCAGCTGATATTTGACAAAGGACCAGTGTCAGTCAATTGGGGAAATGACAGTCTTTTTAACAAATGGTGCTGGCATAACTGGATATCCATTTGCAAAAGAATGAAACAGGGCCCATACCTCACACCATGCACAAAAACTAACTCCAAGTGGATCAAAGACCTAAACATAAAGACTAAAACGATAAAGATCATGGAAGAAAAAATAGGTACAACCCTAGGAGCCCTAATACAGGGCATAAACAGAATACAAAACATTACCAAAAATGACGAAGAGAAACCAGATAACTGGGAGCTCCTAAAAATCAAACACCTATGCTCATCTAAAGACTTCACCGAAAGAGGAAAAAGACCACCTACAGACTGGGAAAGAATTTTCAGCTATGACATCTCCGACCAGCGCCTGATCTCTAAAATCTACATGATTCTGTCAAAACTCAACCACAAAAAGACAAACAACCCAATCAAGAAGTGGGCAAAGGATATGAACACACATTTCACTAAAGAAGATATTCAGGCAGCCAACAGATACATGAGAAAATGCTCCCGATCATTAGCCATTAGAGAAATGCAAATTAAAACTACGATGAGATTTCATCTCACACCAACTAGGCTGGCATTAATCCAAAAAACACAAAATAATAAATGTTGGAGAGGCTGCGGAGAGATTGGAACTCTCATACACTGCTGGTGGGATTGTAAAATGGTACAACCACTTTGGAAATCCATCTGGCGTTATCTTAAACAGTTAGAAATAGAACCACCATACAACCCAGAAATCCCACTCCTCGGAATATACCCTAGAGATACAAGAGCCTTCACACAAACAGATATATGCACACCCATGTTTATTGCAGCTCTGTTTACAATAGCAAAAAGCTGGAAGCAACCAAGGTGTCCGTCAACGGATGAATGGGTAAATAAATTGTGGTATATTCACACAATGGAGTACTACACATCGATAAAGAACAGTGACGAATCTCTGAAACATTTCATAACATGGAGGAATCTGGAAGGCATTATGCTGAGCGAAATGAGTCAGAGGCAAAAGGACAAATATTGTATAAGACCACTATTATAAGATCTTGAGAAATAGAAAAAATGGAGAAGAACACATACTTGTGTGGTTACAAAGGGGGGAGGGGGAGGGAGGGAGAGGGATTTTTATTGATCAATCAGTAGATAAGAACTGCTTTGGGTGAAGGGAAAGACAACACTCAATACAAGGAAGGTCAGCCTAATTGGACTGGACTAAAAGCAAAGAGGTTTCCGGGATAAAATGAAAGCTTCAAAGGTCCGCGGAGCAGGGCTGGGGTCTGGGGAACTTGGTTTGAGGGGACTTCTAAGTCAATTGGCAAAATAATTCTATTATGAAAACATTCTGCATCCCACTTTGAATTGTGGCACCTGGGATCCTAAATGCCAACAAGCGGCCATCTAAGATACATCAATTGGTCTCAACCCACCTGGAGCAAAGGCAAAGGAAGAACACCAAGGTCACACGACAACTAAGAACTCAAGAGACAGAAAGGGCCACATGAACCAGAGACCTACATTATCCTGAGACCAAAAGACCTAGTTGGTACCCGGCCACAATTGATGTCTGCCCTCTCAGGGAGCACAACAGACAACTCCTGAGGGAGCAGGAGACCAATGGGATACAGACCCCAAATTCTCATAAAAAGACCATACCTAATGGTCTGACTGCGACTAGAGGAATCCCAGAGACAATGCTCCCCAGAACTTCTGATGGCACAGGACAGGAACTATCCCCGAAGACAACTCATCAGGCATGAAAAGGACTGGTCACTGGGGGGGGAGAGAGATGCTGATGAAGAGTGAGCTAATTAAATCAGGTGGACACTGGAGAGTGTGTAGGCAACTCTTGACTGGAGGGGGATGGGAAGATAGAGAGAGAGAGAAGATGGCAAAATTGGCACGAAACGAGAGACTGAAAGGGCTGACTCAATGGGGGAGAGCAAGTGGGAGAAGGGAGTAAGATGTTTGGAAACCTACATGTGACAGACTGATTGGAATGGTAAATGTTCACTTGAAGGTTAATAAAAATTAGTTAAAAAGAAGACAATGCAAGGAAAGGAATAAAGGCTAAAAAGCAAAGCAAAATGCAAAAAGGCAATGAAAAATGCTAAAAGGAAAAGAGGTAAGGCAAAATTAAAAATGGAAAAAAGTCAACGAAAGAAGGCAAAAAGCAAAAAGACAAGGTAAAAAGGCAAAAAGGCACAACAAAAAGGCAAGGCAAGATAAAATGGCAAAAAAGCAAAAAGTCTAAGAAAAAAGCAGAAAGGAAAAAAGGCAAGGGAAAAAGGAATAAAGGCAAGGCAAAGAGGCAAGACAAAAAGGCAAAGAGGCAAGGCAATATGGTAAAAAGGCAAAAAGGGAAGGCAAACCGGTAAAAAGGCAAAGAGGCAAATCTTAAAGACAAAAAGGCAACGGAAAAGGCAAGAGAAAAAGGGAAAAAGTCAAGGCAAAAGGGCAAGACAAAAGGCAAAAAGGAAAGGGAAAAAGGCAAAGAGACAAGGGAAAAAGGCAAAAAGACCAGGAAAAAGGATAAAAGACAAGGGAAAAAGGCAAGGCAAGATAAAAGGCAAAAAACCAAAAAGCAAAACAAAAAGACAAAAAGGAAAAAAGCAAGGTAAAAAGAAAAAAGACCAAAAGGCAAGGCAATAAGGAATAAAGGCAAGAAAAAATGCAAAAAGGCAAGGGAAAAGGGCAAAAAGATAAGGCAAAAACACAAAGAAGGAAAAAGTCAAAAAGACAAGGCAAAAAGCTAAAACGAAAAGGGAAAAAGAGAAGGCAAAAAGGTAAAGCAAAAAGGCAAGGTAAAAAGGCAAGGCAAAAAGGCAAGGTAAAAGGACAAAAGGCAAAAAGATAAGGCAGACGGAAAAAAGGCAAAGAGGCAAAATGTCAAACGACAAGGCAAAAAGGTAAAATGCAAGGCAAAAAGGAAAAAGACAAAAAGGCAAGACAAGCCAAAAAGGCAAGGCAATACAGTAAAAAGGCAAAAAGGAAAAGCAATCCGGTAAAAAGACAAAAAGGCAAGCCATAAAGGGAAAAAGGCAATGAAAAAGACAAGGTTAAAAGGGAAAAAGTCAAGGTGAAAAGGCAATACAAAAGGCAAAAGGAAAGGGAAAACAGCAAAAACACAAGGGAAAAAGGCCAAAAAAAGAGACAAAAAGTCAAAAGGCAAGTCAAGGCAAAAACACAAGGCCAGACAAGGAAAAAATGCAAAGCAAAGCAAGGCAAGGAAAAAGGCAAAAAGGCAATGGAAGGAAAGGAATAAAGGCTAAAAGACAAAGCCAATGCGAAAAAGCAAAAAAGAAGAGATAAGGCAAAAGTTAAAATGGAAAAAAGCTAGGAAAAAAGCCAAAGAGCCCAGAAGACAAGAGAAAAGGGCAAAAAGGGAAAAAGGCAAGGCAAAAAGGCAAGCAAGGTAAAAAGGCAAAAAGGAAAAAGGCAAGGCAAAAAGGAATAAAGGAAAGGAAAAACGCAAAAAGATAAGACAAAAAAGGAAAAAGGCAAAGAGGGGAAAAAGTCAAAAAGAGAAGGCAAAAAGCTAAAACGGAAAGCAAAAAGGGAAAAAGGCAAGGCAAAAGGCAAAAAGGTAAGGGAAAAAGATAAAAAGGTGAAAAGATAAGGTAGACGGAAAAAAGGCAAAGACGCAAATAGTCAAAAGACAAGGCGAAAGGTACAATGCAAGGCAAAAAGGGGAAAGGCAAAAAGACAAGAGAAAAAGACAAAAAAGCAAGGAAATATGGTAAACAGGCGAAAAATCAAGTCATAAAGACAAAAAGACAATGAAAAAGACAACGTTAAAAGAGAAAAAGTCAAGGCAAAAAGGCAACACAAAAGGCCAAAGGGAAAGGGAAAAAGGCAAAAAGACAACGGAAAAGGACAAAAAAAAAAAAACAAGGAAAAAGGCAAGACAAAAAAGCAAAAATGCAAAGCAAGGTATGTCGGGGGACCGTAGGCGTGTGCCCTTTGCCACGTCTTCTGCGTGGGCATCCCCCCTGTGCGCCGCGGGGTGCCATGGCGCCTTGCATCGGCGCAGCGTGGCGTGCCTGCTGTGCCCGTGGGCGGCGCGGGCACGCTGTGCGTCCACGTCCGTCTTAGCGTGCGACCGTGGCACGGCAACTTCGGGACGTCGCGCGTGCACGTGGCGCGGGAGGCGCCCGTACGTTCGCGTCTTCTGCCCGTGTTTTGGTTGCGCAGTCTGTCCACGTGTGTTGCCGGGTGTGTGTCCGAGTCCGCGTGACGCCTGCCCGTGGGTGCCGCGTGTACGGGGCAGCGTCCGTGTCCGTGTCCCGGAGCGTCCCGTGCAGCACATTTACATGTGGACCGTGCCCGCGTGCTTCGTGTATCGTGTGCGTGGGGGTGACGCGTGTCCAAATTTCCCATGTGTTCCGCCTGCCCGTGTCTACCTCTGCATCTCCTGAGCATTCCATTCGTGCGTCTGCTGTGCACGTGCGTCTCCGTGTTTCCGCGTGCTCCGGGCGTGCGTCCCTGTCTCCAGAGGGTAGTCCTTGCTGCTGCTCCTGCGGCTGCTGCTGCTGCTCCTGCTGCTGCTGTTGCTGCTGCTGCGCGTGCGTACGTGTCCGCGTGGCTGCGCATGTGGACTCTCGGGTGCACGCACGTGCACCCCCGTGCGCCGCGTGTACCTTGCGTGTGGTGGTGCATGCGTGTGTCACGCACCCCGTCTGTCCGAGTGTGGCGCGCCTGCTTCGGAATGCCACACAGGTGCATGGTCGGCCGGCGCGCGAGTCATGCGGTCGAGCATATGTACTTCTTGCGTTTGCCCCATCTCACGTGTGACGCGTGTATCGTGTCGTGCATGTGGGGAGACGTCGTGTCCGAAGTGCTGCGGCGTGGCCGTCTGCCCCATTGCGACCCTCTGTGCAGGCGCACGTCCCGCTTCGGGGGGGGGGGGCGGCAGGCGGGCGTGTGGGGCGGGTCCAAGGGTGTGTGCCTGTGTGGCATATCTTCCCGTGTTTCGGCTGTGCCGTCTGTCCGTGTGAGTCGCTGTGCGTCTGGGACTGCGTGTGCACGCGGACCGTGCCCGTGGGTGCAGTGTGTCCACGTTCCCACGTGTTCTGCCTGCCTGCACCTACCTCTGTGTCTCCTGAGCATCCCGGGCTTGTGTCTGCTGTGTGTGCACGCGCGCTTGTCCATTTCCAGGTTTCCATGTGCTCCGTGTGTGCATCCGTGTCTTTGGAGGGCACTCTGTGGTGCGTGCGTGTGCGCACGCATGGGCGGACGGGTTTCCATCCTTCCGTCCATCCGTCCGTCCGTCCTCCTCCTCCTCCTCCTCCGCCCCCCACACTCCACCGCCCCCCACCACCCCCACTGCCTCCACCATCTCCAAACCTCTTCCCCACCTGGTGGGTGTCACCTGGTGGCCACATTCGGCTGGATCCAGATATCGCCAGCGTGGGGCCGACAGAATGGGCGCAGGCTGGGTGGGGTTGGGGGTGCGGGTGGGCGGTGGGGGCGGGTGGCGCCAGCGGTCCTCGTTGGAGGCAGGGCTAGAGCCAATGGCACGTGCCCCTCCGGTTTCTGTCGGGACTGCCTCCGTGACATCGAAGAGAGTTTCTGCATCCATCCGAGGGTGCGGGGGTTCGAGGGACCGAGGGTGCCGTCGTCCCTCGACGACCGCCTTTGGGTCGCGCGCACACACTCGGAGACGTCCCGTCTCAACTGAGTCAGCAGAGTAGAAACCGCGGCCCTGGAGGCAGCTACCTAACGCCGGTGCGTGCGACGTGGAGCTCTCTACAACCTACGGAAGGAAAACTCCTGTGACCGGAGTTCTCGACTCCTGCCTTTCAGTGCACCCTCTCGTCACCTCGCTCCATTTCCTAAGGCTCTCGTGACTCCTCCCGTTCTATCTCAGCAAGGTAAAGCTGAAGGGCTATTCGCTCTGCCCATCCGTGAATGCCACGCCCCAAGTTCTGAAAGTTGGTGTTTCCCTTCGAAGGTAGCCGGAAAGGAGTGGTGGGGGTGGGCGGCGCGTGAGCCAAAGGATCTTAAAAACATGGCGGCGGCGGCACCGCTTTCAGCTCTGACGGATCCCACGCAGAGGCAGGGGCACTCAGGAGCGCATGCAGGTGTCCATGTGAAGGTGCAGGCTCGTGCACGCGTGGACGCGCGTGCTCTCGGGCATGTACGTACAAGCGCGCACACGCACGTGCACACCCCTACACGTACGCACGCGCACGGAAGCGCCCACGGGGGCGTGTACAGGCGCAGGCGCGCCCGTACCTGCATACACGCCTACGCGCGTGTTCCTGTGCGTGTACGCAGGGCAGGAACACGTGTACGAGTACGCACGTGCGGACGCACACACCCGCACACAGGCGCGTGTACACCCCTGCGTGTCCGTATCTGCAGCCATGGGTGTGCGCACGTACACGCCTACCACCCTTTTCTAGCTATCCCTGTCACCAGGGTGGCTCGGCATTGAGGTACGCCTCTCCCTCTCCCTCTTCCTTTCCCTCTCCCTCTTTCTCTCTTCTTCCTTTTCTGAAACCGGGTTTTCCTCTCCGAGAGCCGTTCCGCTTCTCGGGCGAAACCAACTCACCGAGTACTGGAGAGCAAATGCAAAGACGGAGCCCTGGCGGCGCGGCGGCTAGGAGCTCAGCTGCCAACTGAAAAGTCGGCGGTTCGAATCCACCGGCTGCTCCTCCGGAAGCCCGTGGGGTGGATCAACTCTTTCCTCTAGGGTCGCTCCGAGTCCCGACCCGCTCGATGGCAAGCGATGGCAGCAGCACAGAGAGTTATCTAAACAGAAATGAGAATGATGACGAACGTGAGTCTTCACTGCCACGCCCTACTCCCCACGCGAGCACTGTTCAAACTCCGGTGTTTCTCTCCATGTGGGGTTCACCCACGACTGAGAAAAAATAAACCGCCCCCAAGGACGGCCTGCATTTAGAGCCCCTTCGTAGTAGCGCGTCTTCACGGGACGACGGCACACCCGCCTGTCACCCGCTTTCAGGAAAGATCCCCCCGTAGAGAGTCGCAAACAGGGGCGAAGACGGAGGAGTCCGCGTACCCGTCGCCTAAGTTCAGCCATCGTCTGATTTGAAACCGGTTCCTTCCCGGTCCTGTCTTCCCATCGATCAACGCCTCCCGGGGATGGGATGTCTTCCAGCCGAACCAGCCTACCGTACCCTTCCCCTTCTACATATCTCAGGAGGTCCCTCGGACAGGGAGGACAGGGAGGGATCCGTCAGATGTCCAGTTCACCGAGAGCTTTCAACAACGGCGGTAGGTCGTCCCGGAAAACCCCGGTAGGGTCCACGTGCAGCACGAGCTTCACACACCTGCTCCTCCAGCTTCCCAGGAGACGTTCGCGGCACGGTAACGCGAGCAACGCGGGAACGGCGACGCTGCCCTTGGCCTTACCGTTCCCCCCAAGCTGAATATGGCCCTGGCCCTCACCGCGGGCTGAGTTGGGGGAGTGGGGGTCGGGCGGGGGGTGATAGGTGGCAGCCGCCCTCGCCGGCAGGCGGCGCTAGATGCACAGACGCATACGCTCAGACACGCACTCACGCACAGACGCGCACTCGTGCCTGTACAGACGCACACACTCACACGGGCATGCACGCTGACACGCATGCACAAACACGCAGATGCGCACACGCAGGCACACACATGTCCAGACGCGCGTGTGCACATGCACACACACAGACGCGCACACACAGACACGCATACAGACCCGCGCGCGCGCGCGCACACATGCGGAGCCACGCACACACACAGACGCGTGCGCACACACAGGCACAAGCACACACACAGACGCGAGCACAGACACACACACCCGCGCACACGCGCGCGCACCAGGGCACCCGGAACGTTTGCCAACTCCCCGCCCCCCTCAGCACCCCACCCCCCAGCCCCAACGCACGTGGTCCCCCACCACCCCCACCCTCCGACCCCCCCACCACCCCACACTCGGCCCCCCATCCCCAACCCCTCTCTGGCACTCCACCCCCCATGACTCACGCACGCCCGCCCGCCCGCGCTGGGGAGCCGCCGGAGATCTCTCGAGACGCCGACTCACCCCGCTCCCTCCCCCCCGCCCCGGAGACGCCACCTTCCCGAGTCCGCCCGCCAGCCTGGAGACCACTCACTCAGGCCAAACCGCCTGAGGGCCTCTGGGTGGGCGTTCGCGGCCGTCCTGCCGCGCCTCGCTGGACCTCACTAAGTCCGGCCTCTCTCCAGAGAGCCTCAAGGGCCTCCCTCGGTGAGATGTTCTCCCAGTCCGACCGGGGGGCCCAGAGCCGGTCCGTACCGGCTTTGGAAAGGTGTTCCTGGCCGCACCCCCCCGTTTGCCCTCCCGCGTCGCGGGAGGATGAAAAGCAATGAGGAAGAACGCTCTCGGTGGCGGCCGTGGTTTTCTTTTGCGACGCGGATGCCGGCAAACACACGGCTCCCTCCCTTCCTCCCTCCGGACGCAATTTGCCCGTTCAACCCGCCTCACGCGTACCGTTGGCTCGGCGACAGGGACGACGGCGGAAAACGTCTCCCGGTCTGCCTGCTGCGCCACGCAGGCACTCAAAGAACGAGGAGGAAAACTTCGGGGGCTGGTGGTCTCATTCTGTTCCGTTTGTCGCGTCCGTCCAAATGATACGGATCGGAGAACACCTGCCCGTCCGACACTTGGGACGTGCTCCCTTCTCCCTCCCACCCCTGGTGGACGCTCATCCCCTCGGGAGCCTACCCGTTCTGCCCTTTTGGGGGCGCGCGCGCCCCACGACGCTCACGAGAGATTTCCCCGGCGGCCCAGGGCAGTCTGTCCCCTAGCCCACCCCCAAGCCCCGGCAGGGGCCCAGGTGAACCCTGTTCCGCCCCGCCGCCCTTCTCTCCGGTTGTCAGCCGTCGCCTGGCGGCCGCTTCGATACCGTTCCCCTCCGGAGCTCTGGGGCGCCAACGAAATGGGAAGCGATCCCGACGGGCGCGCGCTGGCCACGACGGCCCGGGGCCTCCCCTCCGTTTCCCCGAGTCCGGCCTGGCTCCCGGGATCCTCCGTCCCAGGGGTCCCCGCCCCCGAGTGGTTTCCAAGTCTGCCCAGGAGGCCCGGAGACGATCCGTACCTGCTTGGGGAGGGCGGGCGTCCCTGGCCGGCTGGCCTCTGTGGGTTTGCCCGCCCGCCAGCCGACGAGATGGGATCCCCATGCGGCCGCGCCGGCTGGCCAGCACCGCTCTCCGGGACGCCGGCGGCGTCGGCGGGATCGTCCCGGCAGACCCGACCCTGTGCTGTGGCGGCCGGCCCCACCATCTTCCTGCCGCCCCGCGCCGAGAAACGTCTTCGGCGGCGATGCCGGGGGGTGGGGAAGGGGCGGGGGGGTGGAGCCGGGATGGAGCCGGGATGGGGCCGGGCGTCCGGCCGCCCGGCGATGCCCCCTCACCGGCCGCCGATCCGGATCCGTCCCGCTGCCCTCCGCGCCGGTTGTCGGCCGCCACTTGGCGGCCGCTTTGATATCGTCTTCCTCCGGAGCTCCGGCGCCGGCGACACGCACGGGAGGCGATGTGGCCGCGCTGGCCGAGGCGACGTTCCCGGACGCCGGCGGCGGCGTCGGCGGGATCGTCCCTGCCGAGGCAGGAAAGGGCCCGGCCCGGTGGATCCCCTTGGCCCAACCGACCCCGCTCCGTGGCGGGCCCCAAGGCCTTCCAGCCGCCCCGCGCCGAGAAACGTGTTTGGCGGCGGCGAGGGGTAAACGCCCCGCGACGCTCCCGAGAGGTTTCCCCGGCGGCCCAGGGAGTCTGTCCCCTCTCCCACCCTCAAGAGCTGACCGGGGCCCAGGTTGACCCGGTTCTGCCCTCCGCCCTTCTCTCCGGTTGTCAGCCATCACCTTGCGGCCGCTTCGATATAGTTCTCCTCCGGAGCTCTGCGGCTCCAACGAGATGGGAAGCGATCCCGGCGGGCGGACGCGCGCTGGCCACGGCGGCCCAGGGCCTCCGCTCCATTTCCCTGAGTCCAGCCTGTCTCCCAGGGTCCTCCCTCCTAGGGCCACCCCGAGTGGTTTGTCCGCCCACCCGTCTGCTCGCCTGCCTGCCTCCCAACGAGAGGGGATCCCTATCCGGACACGCTGGCTGGCCGGCATGGTGTAGACAGGAGCTACCTGGCTAAGGGGTGAAATGGCCTGGCTGGGCGGACCCCCTCCGGTTGGGACTTTGGGAGGTGGAGCCGAGGCGGTGGAATAGACTGACGCTTCTGGCTAGCCCTCTTGACAACAAAGACCTGAAACACACAAGTGAGCGAGTGTATCTGTGACAAGCCGGGAGTCCTGATCCTCAAAGGCGAGCTTAGATTAGACAACGCACTGAGGGGCAGCGAGAGGAAGAGACCTTTCGGAAGCAGAGATGGTTTACCGGACTTGTATCGCGGGGAGCCCTCAGGCACCGTTCCCAGAGCGGCTGCTGCGGTGGGCTGGTACTGTCGTTCCACTGCTGTTCCCTCAGGGGGAACAGCCAGTCACACAGCCTGCTCACACCTCCAGAACCTGAGGAGAATGGAACTCTCAGCAAAAGCTAAGTACTTGTGTGTATTTTACCGCGCCCCTCCACCCGCAAGCCAGCTTCAACGGCTGAATCTCTGGGCCTGATATTGCCCTGTTGAGCAGCTAGAGCCATCCTTCTGGCCTTGGGGAGAGAAAAAACGTGCAATGGGTGAAAAGATAATTTGCTAGTCCGTTAACCAGGGGAGCTCAGGACAGAAGCGGCTGCTATCCAGGCATAAACCGTACGTGGTCCTTGAGCACTTTCCCTTCTGCATGGACCTGTGTGGGCCTATTTCAGGAGAATAGGCCCTTGTTGGCAAACTGCAACCATTTCAGCTGTGCAGTGGAGAGATGGGTGTTTGACATTTGACATTGCTTTGCCTATTAAACAAGGTGTCCTCACCTATTCACAGCAGGTACCTAAGGACTGGTAGTTCCACTCAGGCCACCCAGCCACCCACGACAGGGGTCCAGAGATAACTGGTACCTCCTAGTCCTTACAACCAAAAACTTTGGGTGCCCACGGATCGTCTGCAGAACCCACCCACCAGAATGCTCTAGTTAATATGGACACGTTTTCCTCAGAGTAAATCGGGGGTCAGTGCTCAGCCCCCTGCCTTGTTCAGAGCATGACCCCCTGCTGCAATCAGATACCGGTATATACACCAATCACCCCTGCCCCCGTAAGACTGTAAGACAGAGCCTGTACCACACACTTGATATCAGCTACCTGGAAACCTGAGCTGAATTCATACAAGAAAAGTGAATGGACTCCTAGACTGATATACCTGATAACAGCTCTAGCGAGCTGGGGACAGGACCCCAGAGCTCCAAAGGTGAACATAATCAAGGTAGCTCACTCAAGCAACCCATGGGGTATACCAAAACAAAACAAAGCAAGCAGCTACGACACAGTAAGGAAGCATAAACTAATACAATAACTTATAGATGGCTCAGAGACAACAGCCAATATCAAGTCACATAAAGAAGCAGACCATGATCACCTCAACAGCCTCTCGAAACAAAGAATCCAGGGATCTTCTAGATAAAAGTGCATTCCTGGAATTACCAGAGGCAGAATACAAAATTTAATATACAGAACCCTTCAAGTCATCAGGAAGGAGTCAATACGCAGAACAAGCCAAGGAACACACAGAGAAAGCAATTGAAGAAAATAGAAAGATTATTCAGGAACATAATGAAAAGCTTAATAAGCTGGAAAAATCCATAGACAGGCAGCAATCAGAAATTCAGAAGAGTAACAATAAATTTAAAGAATTAGACAACTCAATAGAAAGTCAGAGGAGCAGAATTGAGCAAGTAGAAGCTAGAATTTCTGAACTTGCAGAAAAATCACTTAGCACTAATATATTTGAAGAAAAAATCAGATGAAAGAATTAAAAGAAATCAAGAAACCTTAAGAATCATGTGGGACTCTATCAAAAGAAATAACCTACAAGTGATTGGAGTAGCAGACAGGAACGGACAACAGAAAATTGTTGAAGGTTTGGCAGAATACTTCCTGGATATTGTGAAATATGAGAAGATATCTATCCAAGATGCTCATCAAACTCCACATAAGCTAGATCTTAAAAGAAAGTCATCAAGATATAATCAAGCTTGCCAAAACCAAAGATAAAGAGACAATTATAAGAGCAACAAGGCATAAAAGAAAAGTCACCTACAAGGGAGAGCCAATAAGAATAAGCTCGGACTACTCGGCAGAAACCACGCAGGCAAAAAAAACAATGGGATGACATATTTAAAAAATTGAAGGAAAAAAATTGCCTGCCAAGAATCATATATCCAGCAAAACTGTCTCTTAATATGAAAGTGAAATTAAGATATTTCCAGAAAAACAGAAGTTCGGGGAATTTGTAAAAACTAAACCAAAACTACAATAAATACTAAAGGGAGTTCTTTGGCTAGAAAATCAATAATATCACCTGTCAACCCAAGACTAGAACACTGGGCAGAGCAACCAGAAGTCAACCCAGACAGGGAAATCCAAAAAAACAAAGTAAGTTTAAAATAAAAGCCCAAAACAGAGTAACAGCGATGTTATTATATAAAAGAAGACAACATTAAAATAATAAAGAGGGACTAAGAAATGTATTTATACAGTTTCCATACGGAGAGGAAGATACGGTGATACAAAGAAATAGTTTAAAATAAAAAAAAATAGGTGTAAATAATAAGGTAACCACAAAAGACAAACTATCCTTCTCATCAAAATAAAATACAAGGGAAAAATAGAGACTAGGAACAAAATCAACGAATATGAGGAAAGGACAATATATAAAGAAAATCTACTTGGCATGTAAAATTAAGTGGGAGAAAGAAACGTGTTCGGCGGCGGCGGCGGCGGCGGCGGCGGCGCGGGGGCGGGGGCGGGGGCGGGGGCGGGGGCGGGGGCGGGGGGAGCCCAGACGAGACCGGACCTCCGGGCGTCCTGCGGTGCGCCCTCGCCGCCCGCCTATCCGGATCCGTCCCGCTGTCGCCCGCGCCGGTTGTCGGCCGCCACCTGGCGGCCGCTTTGATATCGTTTTCCTTCGGAACTCCAGCGCCGACCACATGGGAGGCGAGGTGGCTGCGCTGGCCGAGGTGACGTTCCAGGACGCCGTGGGCGTCGGCAGGATCGTCCCGGTCACGGTGGGGCGCCGGCGCCAGAGCCACGTCCCGGAATTGGGCCTGCAGCTGTAACTGGCTGGGGTGGCTTTCGCTGCCGTAGCCGCTGCGTTAATGGGTGAGAGGATTTTGGCCGCTCGCCCAGGTCGACCAGTCCATTCCGATTCCCCCACCTCCCTGTGTCCGTGTACATCGAACTGTGCCGGACCGAGATGGTTCAGGCTGAAGAGTAGGAGAAGGCATGCTCCAGGCTTTCACGTGTCTTCCTTCGCGTGGACGTCTCGTCACCGGTCCTTGTGGTGTAGGTATGTTGTGGCCCATGTACGCGCCCCGTGTTCACCTGCGTGGGTCCCGGACCGTCGGAAGAACTAAACCGCCCGAGATTTTTTTTTCAAGTCCTGCTCCGTGGGTCCCCGGGGCAACACCATCTCCCCACTGCTGGCACTGTAGGTTGCTGCTCGCTGCCCGGACCCCCAGCATGTGTCTTCGAGCGTGGCTCGTACGTTTGGAGCGGTCAAACCTTCCAAAGTTTTTCTAATTTTTTTTCTGGAGGTTCCTTCAACCGTTCACTGTTGGTGCATTCTTCCCGTGGTGCGCACAGGCAATCGCTCCAGCTCTTGCCCGGTCCCGGCCGGCTCCATCACACTGTCTCGTGCATAGACTAGAGTACCCCTGGAGCTCCGGGGCTGCGAGAGATGGGGTTGTGTTACCCCGCGATTTATGTGAAGCAGTTCCTTTAGATCGCTGTGACGCGGGTGCGTCTCTTACCCTGAGTCGCTGTTTCTTAAGCTATAAATACACGTTTTGGTTCACCAAGTAGCTTCCTATATGCCCTATTTGTATGGTGATTCCTGTGAAATAAGTTGGGGTCCTGTGTTTTTTGCGTTTATGGGCTACCGATTCCCACATGTTTATCTGCTCCCTACTTGAAATCGTACCTGGTGCATTTGTGCCATCTTTTGTGCTTCTAGGTATTCAATGGTTGTCTTCCCTGGGTTCCTGGGGCCCATGGCGTCGTTGTGCCGGCGTTGTGAATCTTCTAACCGGCGTGCCCCCTCCTGAAGGCAACCTGGGGTTTCCGCGATGTTCATACCATCTTGCGTCATTTTTCTTCCTTGCTCTGTTCCTCTCATGTCAGGTATTCACCAACTGGGGCTTTCCTGACCGCTTTTACACAGCACGTGATTGGATGGCGGGGAAGAACGTGATCCTCCCTCCAACGGTCTTCTCACCCATTCCTAGCCATGCTCATTTTGCGTGATTTTTGCTGCGCCTCTCTTCATCATTGTTGCACGCTGTCCCTGTCGCGTTTGAATCTGCACCCAAAGAGGCACATAACATTGTTTTCACAAAGGGTACAAATGCCCCGTGCCCGCGAAACAGTGTGTTTTCTCGACGCTGGCTCCATGGAGATGAGAAAAAAATGCCTTTTTTGGACCCGATGCTGCTGCAGTGATTTGTCCTTACCCGCAAAAGTGGTGGGTGGAGATGGGCATGTGCTGTTTGTTGACAAAACCTGGTGAGCATGAAACAGCAGTTTCTCTTCCTAGCTGTGAACAATTGAGCTTATTTTCCTTTCTGGTACCGCTATGGCACAGACCTCTGCATTCCTCTGGGCGTCGCTGAGTGCTTTGCATGGTCCGACGTGGTGGCCGATCTGTGGGGAGGATCTCTCTTTAGTAAAGCTTTATGTCTTTGACGGTGTGTTTTACTGGCTCTGCAAGCCATTGCCAATCCCCTTACACATTGTGTTCGTGGCTCATAGGCAGGGCTCCTCTACTTGCCAGGAGAGGTCTGCTGACTCAGTGTTGGTGACGCAGGGCACCCTCTGCCTATTGTTACCACTACACAGTGGTGGAGGGTCTTGCCAGTCACCCAGCTGGCATCATATAGTGGGCATATCAGTGTGCCTGTGTAGTTGTCCCATCACGGCGTTCCAGGCTGAAAGCGGCGGGCCCACCATGGAAACCGCTATAATGACTTCCAGTTTTCTGCCTTCACCCATCTGGTGCCCATCGTGCTGGAGGTGCAAAGGTGCGAGCTGCTTAGTTAGGGTGTACACTTAGTGACGTGACCCTGGGCTAGTTGAATAGATGTGTGAAGCTGCCCCAGAGTGCCTCTTGATGCCGTCGTTCATCTCTTGTCCAGTGGGTAGTGCATGCATGCTTCCCGGCTTGGTAGAAAAAACGCCCTCACCATGTTGGTGTAGTCAAGGGAGACAGGACTTGTCCCCCCGTGATGTACTCCTGGACCTGGCCTGGGCCCATGTGTGATGGGCTGTTTGGGGGTATGTGGCCACTGAATGCACAAGGGTCACTCAAGATGGGATAGAACTGTCTGTGGCCTTCAGTTACTGTGAGTAGTCGTTGGATTCTGGCTCCCCTATGTGCCTCTGCCATTCCTGTGCCTGCACCTCCACCACCCACCGTAGTCTTCTGTCTGGGCCTCTTTGAACACGTCATTGACGAGCAAGGCAATGAGATTTTTTCTCACAGGGGATTCAGAAAATCAGATAGTTCACGTTCAGGTCCCATCTGCCCAAGCAAAGTTTCAGCTTCCACGCATTTTTAAGTCGGCTGTTACGGATCTCTCCTTTGTGTCAAGTTGTATCGTTTGCCTTGTGTCATGTCCTCCGGTGTCACGCCATGTCGGACTGTGCCACGTTGTGGTGTATGGAATATCCATATGATGGAGTACTATTAAGTGGTAAAAGAATGCCATGAAGGGTTAGGGTTTTAGGGTTCAGGGTTTGGGTTAGGGTTAGGGAGGTTGGGGTTACGATCAGGGGAGTAGGGTTTGGGGGTTGGGCTTAGAGTTTGGGGGTTTGGGCATAGGGTTAGAGGGGTTGGGGTTAGGGGTGTTGGGGTTGGGATTAGGTTTGGGTTAGGAGGTTTGGGATTATGGTAAGGTGGTTTGGGGTGGTTAGGATTGGAGGCTTGTGGTGCTGCTTAGGGTTGGGGGTGGGGTGGTTAGAGTTTAGGGTCAGGGTTTAGGGTTAGTTTTAGAAGTTAGGGCTAGGTTTTGAGTTTAGGGTTTAGGGTTAGGACTTAGGGCTAGGACTTGGGTTAGGGCTTGGGGTTAGGTTCCAGGGTTAGGATTAGGATCAGGGTTTAGGGTCCGAGTTTCGGGTCCGGGTTGTGGCCAGGGTCAGGGATCAGTGTCAGTTTTCAGGGTCAGGGTCATGGGTCAGGGGTCTGGGTAAGGTGGGTTAGGGCTTAGGGTTAAGGGTTAGAGTTTTCGGGTCAGGGTTAGGGTTAGGTAATGGGTTGGAGGGAAGATGAGGGTTAGTGTTGAGGTTAGAGGGTTTGGGTTACATAGGGCTAGAGGGTTAAGGGTAGGGTTTGAGGGTTCGGGTTAGAAGGATCAGGTTAGGGTCAGGTTAGAGGGATCGGGTTGGGGTTAGTGTTAGAGTTAGAGGGTTCATGTTCGGGTTAGGGGTAGAGGGTTCGGGTTTGGGTTATAGTTAGGGTTAGAGGGTTAGGGTTAGGTTTAGATGGTTCGGGTTTGGGTTCAGGTTGGTGTTAGGGTTAGAGGGTTTGGGTTCTGGTTAGGGTTAAGTTTAGAGGGTTCACGTTCAGGTGTTAGAGGGTTCGGGTAAGGGTTAGGGTTAGAGAGTCCCGGTTAGGGAAAGTGTTAGAGGATTCGGGTTACGGTTACTGTTAGAGGGCTCGGGATAGGGTTACGGTTAGGGTTAGAGGGTTTGGGTTAGGCTTAGGGTTTCGGTTAGGGTTAGGGATAGAGGGTTCGGTTTCGGGTTAGGGTTAGATGGTGCTGCTTCGCTTTAGAGTTAGGGTTAGAGGGTTCGGGTTAGGGTTTAGTGTTAGGGTTTAGGGTTAGGGTTTCGGGTTGGGGTTGGCATTGGGTTAGGGTTTTATGGTTAGGTTTAGGGTTATGGTTAAGGGTTACGTTTAGGGTCAGGGATCGGGGTCAGGGTTAGGGTTGGGTTCGGTTAGGGTCAGAGTTTAGGGTTAGGGCTTCAGGTCGGGTGAGGGTTATGCTTAAGGGTTAAGGGTTCGGTTTAGATTCAGGGTCAGGGGTCGGTTCAGTGTCGGGTTAGGGTTAGGGATTGGGGTCAAGTTTAGGGTTAGGGTTAGGTTTTCGGGTTGTGTTTGGAGTTGGGTTAGGGTTTTAGAGTTAGGGTTTGGGTTAGGGTCAGGGTTTTATGGTTAGGGTTGGGCTTTATGGTTAGGTTTGGGGTTAGGGGTTTGGGTTTAGGGTTCGGGTTGGGGTTGGCGTTGCGGTTGGGGTTAGGGGTTCATGTTCGGGTTGAGGGTTCTGGTTCGGGATTAGGGTTAGGATAAGGATTAGGGTTAGGGATTAGGGTTAGGGATTAGGGTTAGGGTTTAAGGTTAAAGTTAGGATTAAAATCTCACAATACGGTGGCGTCTCGAAATTTCGTGTCACCCAGTACAGCAACTGAGGGCATCACCCACGCAGTCCACCGCCTCTCATACCGCACCGTACAGAGTATTCAGCGTTGGTTTTTGTCCTGTTAATGTTAAATCGTAATTCCCGCACAACGCTTCTTTCACCTTGAATTACTACTTCATTCTCCAAAAAAATAACTATAAAAAATATACATGCATATCTATAGATACATAGCTGACCCCGGCTCACAAATACTAATTCCCACAATATCGTACCTAAAACAGCAGAAACTTTGACCAAATCAGCGACTACAAAAAGCCCAGCGGCAAAGAAAACATGACACAGACCGCGGAACCACGCGTTTCCAAGCGTCCTTGTAATCGGGTGATCGCCACATCTCTCCCCACAGTGCCTTATCAGGTTGCGAAGGGAGGCTCGCATAGCTTCTTTAACCTTCTAGTTGCATCGACACACGTAAGCACGGCTTGCAAAAAATGTTTCTGTAGTTATGTGTAACTCCAGGGATATCGTTTGAAAAATAACCTACATCTGCTGGAACGCATCGGCGACGTTTCTGGACAGTCGTTCTGGTGTGCCCTTCTGACAGTGTCACCCGGTTGGGTCCGCTTCTCCACGACCCCCATCCTGTGACTTCACTGGGAAAAGCAGGTCAACCCCTTTAGGTAGTCACGTAGGCGCGCAGTCAGCCCGAGATAAATTTGCTCTCCTGGCCCCACTGAATTTGTCGCGGACTCATTCCCGGACTCACCTCCCTGACCCGCCTTCAGCTGCCGCCAAGACTCCGGGCCCGCCTCCTTGCCGCCCGCGGCCGCCAGAGGGCGCAGCCTCCCCTCCAAGCGCCGGGAGCTCCTGGGCTTCCCGCTCCAGCCTAGGGCCTTCGCCATCCGCCCTGACCTGGGGAGCAGGCCTCTGCGGAGGGCCTTGACACCGCGCGGACCTCGTCGCCTCCTCTAGCTCTCCCTGACTCGCTTCTGGACACACTGAACCCCGTCTGAGCTATCCGCCCTCCCCCTCCCCAGACCAGCCCCCCACCCCTCGGAGGGGCTAATTCACACTGAACCCGCCTCTCTCCGCCTGGGACCTTTGAAGTGCCCTGAGGGCTCAGGGCCTCTGAACTGTGGCGTCATCTCATCTTCAATCCCGGACAGCCCGGGATCGCCAAAGCTCAGGCTCAGGAGGGTTTTGGTTAAGGTTAGGGTTAGGGCTACGGTTCAGGTTAGGGCTGGGGGGGTTAGGGCTAGGGCGAGGGTTAGGGTTAGTGTTAGGATGAGGGTGCGGTGCTAATTCACGCTGAACCCGCCGCTCTCCACCCGGGGCCTTTGAAGTGCCGCAAAGGCTTAGGGAGTCTAAGCTCCGGCGTCATCTCATCTTCATTCCGGACAGCCCAGGGTCGCCAAAGCTCAGGCTCAGGAGCCCGGCGGGACTGAAGCAAATAGTCTTCAGAGTCACACATTCCTTCTTTTCTTCACTTCCCTTCTTGGTTGCTCCTTCCTTTAACCCATTGGTTCCTTTAAGAAACCCTTCTGACCGACGACAATCAAGAGATTCAGTAAGGTGCAAAGGTGGCCACGCTGGGGACAAATCGGCCCCTTCATAAGTGGTCAGCAAGCAATGAGGAGGCACAAAGGGTCAGACAGGCAGTGGCGCGCTGGTGGGACCAAATGCCTAGACGCCAGCAAAGGAGGAAACCGCAGGAGGAAGAAGAGCGGGCAGTATGACCTCATTCCTACTGGGCAAGTGGGGGAGTGCGCAGCCGTCTGGGATAGGGGTAGGAGATTGGGGTCATAGGAATGGGGCAGAGGCCCTGGAGAGGCACTTGTCATTTCCCAATCCTTTGTGCTCTGGAGATTTTTTGTTTCGCATGCATGTTCTCTGTGTTTCAATAGTGGCATTTTCTTACGTTTTTTATGGTTTCAATTATCTACCTGTTCTACCAGTGAACTCCTTCATCCAGCTCGATAATCTCTATCACCTTTCCGAGGCTACCACCTCCAACGACGATGGGAGGAGTCTCAGTTGAGAGATGATAAGAAAGAGGCCTGGTGTTTATGTATAAAAACTTAATGATTAATAAGTTGGGCAAGTGTCTGGATAGATATGACCCGGAATATATATACATTACTCCAAACACGTGCGACAGCAATCGCATCGATACACTTTCTTCGGCGATGGAATGGTGTTGCTCTAAGGCCTTTCAGTCCATCTTCTGTGTGTTGAAAGTGGCCCAAGGGAGACTTCTGTTCACAGGGGTCGGTTGCTCTGGAACGTAAACTGTGCCATCATTCCTTCGGTGATAGCTGTGGAACAAACTGTCTTCCAGTTCCCAATTCCCACTCTCACACCTAAGGGAAAAGAAACATGTTTAAAAAAAAAAAGAAAGAAAGAAACCGTCCTTTTTACAAAATCCCCTTATGAATAGAGAGGGCATCCCCTCTTTCTCTACACACCTACCCAATAATTTCCAATTTGAGGGCCCATCTTGCCAGAATGGAAAGAAGTTGAGATGTGTACAAGGTAGGCCTATTTCCGTCGCCGGGGTTCGCTTAGGATTCGTGGATTGCACAGATTGCCAAGGAGGCGATGATGGCAGGGAGGAGTTCCGATCAGTCGTGCGAAGGCTTTTGTTCATCTGGCTTTAGCCAATGGGTCCACTGCCTGGTGTCCCTGGTGCCTCCGGGGTCAAGACCGAGGAGCCTCCAAGGAATCAGACACCCCACGACTTGAGGATGCACAGTCAGCGCTGCGTCCATGTGCTAGGTCGAAGTTTCCCAGAGTCTTATCTTTCTTCCCGCGTTCCTTTTGCTCCAGAATACCGCGTCGTGGCTGTCCAGCATCTCTTTCAATCCTACGGATTCGTCCTCAAGGGATAGATGCCTGGATGTGGGTTCAGTCAGTCTTGCAGCGCGTCAAGCAGAGCCCGAACGTCAATGTCGCCGAGGGAGAGTTTGAGTTGTGGAGGGTCCTCCTCCTGTGGATCCGCGTTCAGAAAGGTTTGGGACTTTCCCTGCAACTCTGGGGCGGAGAGGAGTTCATCTAAAAGGCTCTCGGTTTCCTGGCAGTCTTGGTCTGGTGGATGAGATGACCCTTGAGCCGATTGTGCCGGCTCTGGCCACAGGTGTACTTCGGAGTGTCCGGGGTGCTGGAGTGTGTCTTGGCTGGGTTCCCATCGGACAGTCACACCCTGGGCCACCTCACAGCCCCATTGTGTGAAGGGAGCTGTGACTTGCTGAGTCGGAGCCCGCCCTTGCGTCTTCGAATTGTCAGGCCGAGAAGGGTCTTGGGCGAGCCACCCTGCCGAGACAGCGTGTTGGTCGCGATCCTGGTAATTTCCTGTTATTGGGACTAGAAAGGAGCCTGAGGGTCTGACAGCCTGTCTCCCACAGTGAGTCCTTTTGGCGATTGGTTCAGGTGTGTCCCCAGGGCATGAGAGGTCTCTGCTGTCTTCACAGTCAGGGCGGGCTGGTCCATCATGGCACCTGGTGCTTGGCCGGCACAGCCCTGGGTGGGTTCCGAGGGAAGAAACAGTGTACGGGACTCAGTGAGAACAGGTAGGATGGCTTGGTTGCTGCTGGAAGGATGGGAGGGTGGGCCGAGAGGGTAGGTGCTCTGTATAGAGGACAGGTCGCTTTGGTCAAGTGGAAGCGTGGCTGCATGAGTCGGGCTCTCTGCCGAGGACTTCGGCGGTGCACTCGCGCTCTGCACCGGCTTCCGAGCTCTTTGGTTCTGAAACCATACGTGAATTCGGGATCGCGGAAGGCCAGTTCATTGAGCCAGTTCTTCCTTGGCCTCGTTACCAGGGTACCGGTTCTTCTTGACGGCCTCGACTAGGAGACTCGTTTGCGATGTGGTGATGCGTGTGCGTTTTCGTCTGGCCGCTTTGGGGAAATTTTCCGGAGACCAAGGCTGAGGCCCTCCCTGTCCCTGGGACGGCTCTTCTTCGCAGGCCTGTCCAGAGGCCGAGCGGCTCTTCCTTAGGTGACCTGCTCTGCGGTTTCCAAACCAAGTCTGAATGCGATTCTCCGCGATGCCAGTTTCTCTGGCGAGTTCTTCTCTGGTAGTTATACCAGGGTAGGGGTTCTGTTCAAACGCTGCTTGCAGGGTCTCTCTTTGACTGGGCTTCAAAACCAACCTCTCTCGTCGGCCTCGTGGATTTTGAGAGCGACTCGAAGCGCCGGTCGGATCCATCGCGGCAAGTCAGCCGGACTGCACGGAGACTCGCGGCCAAGTGAACAGCTCCCAGAAACACAGGACTCAGCCACACCCGGAATGCTTTGCGCAGCAAAGGAAGGCCCCAAGGCCCATGTGGGAAATCACCTGACCCACGGGAGTCCTTCGTTAAGTACCTGAGGCCTTAGAGGAAAGCGTTGAAGGGCAGGATGACTCACTCCTAAGTGGAAGTAGAGATTTTATCAGGGGATTTGGCAACGGTCGTCCTATTAATGTGTTGCGTCAGAGGAATGCATTTCCAATGGAAGGATTTTTCAGCACCTTGTCAGGTCGATGGGGGCTGGGGGACCGGACTGTGATTCCCAGGCACCTTAGTTCGCTGGTGCCGCCCTAACGGAACTAGCACCAGTGCGTGGCTTTGACAGAAATGTATTCTTTCACAGTCGACCAGGCGACGAGTTCCAATTCAGGGCGCCAGCGCCTGGGGAAGGAGTTCCCTGTCTGTCAGCTCTGGGTGAAGGCCCTAGTCATCAGTCATCTTCTGGTCTACGAGCTGCTCAGTGCAGGGACCCGAGGTCCGAAGGACGTGGTCTGCCTCTGCCTCTTCTTCCTTGGCGCCCATTGGTCCCTCTCCTCTCTGCTAGCTTCTCTCTTTTCTGTCTTAAAAGGGACTGCCTGACCATACAACCTAATCCTGTACCTTGCCTCCTCCCTCATTGACATAACCGCCGCCTGTGCTCCTGCCTCATTAACATCATAAAAACCATCCTAGAGGGTAGAATTTACAACCCCTGGGGTAATTAGGACAGATCACAAATTCCAGAAGGACCAGACAAGTCTGGGAATCCTGGATTCCTTGGATTCTCAGGCTGCCAAGGGTCTTGACCCCGCAATCCTGCCAGACAGGGAGTTGATTGTGATCCTATCGATATCCCGCCTATTAAGGCCATTAGGGACTCTGAGTTTCTGATAGCCTCTTTCCCACAGACGGTTCTATTGGCGGCAGATCTGCGCCTCCCCCTAGGTGGTTGCCCCCACCCCGCCCATCGCCTTAGCAGGATGAGCTCCCTGCCCCCCTGGCTGGTGCGCCTACACATCACACCACTACTGGAGCTGGGCTGGGGCTTTGAGGGGAGGGCGGGACCGGCACGTACCCTTGCGAGTGCGGCTCACGCACCTCCATCCCGAGTCCTCTCTCCGTCACCTTCTCTCTCTTCTCCTCGCGGGTTGGCAATGCCTGGATAATTGGACAGAACGCACCATTGTACGGAAGTTTAGTCAGGATTATTTTGACACAATCAATGTCCCATTCCACGGTTTGTTCCAAAGAGAACGCCGGTGGTGTCCTCCTGGGGAAGCGATGCAGACCCGCTCTCTTTCGGAAAATCCCTTGGCACCGCCAGGTGCAGCTGGCTGATCTGCTTGCCCGGGAGACGTTCTGCCTTCCGGGCAATAAATAAATGAAGGAATGAATAAGTAAATACGTAACCGGGTTACTCATTTGAAACAAAACAAAAGGAAATGAGATTAAAATCTCAAAATACGCTTGCGTCTCGAGGCTTCGACTTGGCCCTCTGCTGGTCCACAGCTTCCGCTGGCGCACTGCATGTGCATCACTTCTCCGAAGACAAAGCCGAAATCCGGGCATCTATGGCCCCAGCAGTCCACAGTCTACGGATGGCGGCATATGGATCACCTCTTTGCACATACGGGAGGGAAGCCTGGGCCCTAGACTGGCTCCGCTAGAGCTCCACGACCTCAGCTATTTTCCCTGACCTTTGGCCCGTGCCCTCGTGAGTGTGTGATCTCTAGTAACACTTCTCCTCCGACCACTCTGAATCCTCCACCTGTGGGTACCTGAGTGTGGAAATCAACATCTATCAATGGCTGAATTGTCACAGGTGTCTAGGCTCAGGCTGACCTTGGCTGTGTTCTGCCCAGGCAAGAAGCCTAATCTTTCAATGGAAATGAGGACACGTGGTCACTAGCCGACATCCCTTCTTTCATTAACACAACGGTCTCGATGAGGGTAAAGAGACCATTTAGGCCAGGTGAAGCCTGAGTGCGAGGCCTAAGGCTTCTTTCCCAATCATCATGGGGACAGCCACCGGAAGGCTGGGTGGAACTTCTGACAGGTACAGGTCACAAACTTTGAGCCAATAGGAGAGGTCCAGCGTAACCGGCCAGTTCCGCAGAACCCTCCATTTTACCCATGGATACACAACGGCCTCTTCGGTCTTTAGCCACAAAGTCGAGGGCACCTAGGGAATAACTTCACAGTAGGCAACGCCTGATGCGTACAAGTTAGAAACACTGGGTTAGGAGGCAGGTACCTCTTTTCCGCTTATGCTAGGGTATCAGTAGGCAAGGTACCCTTCCTCTGCATCTATGGCCCCTTTGTGTAAGTGTTCATTCATAGAAATCTCTTCGTTCTACCCCTGAGACACATCACAACTATGAGGGGCCTGAGAGAGAGCCTGGAGATGAAACAGGGGAGGCTTCTGCCTCTACAGCTTCCCCGTGGGTAGAGAATAGCAGGTAGTCTCTCTGGAAGGTCTTAGCTTCTGTTGATTGACATGGGCAATACTGTAGGGGCGGACCCCGGCCAGGTAGAACCTGTGGGCAGATGCAACCTCTCCGGAGACTAACAATTCTGCTGCTGCCTTGTACGGTGAAAACCTATAACTGCCAAGTGGGATGGGTAGAGAACATTGTCCCACACCTGTCAGGGGCCTTTCCTGGGACTAAAGATCCCAACCTGGTCTCAACGTTGTCACCCTCTCAGTACATGCCTTTCCTGCACATATAATCCTGCCTTTCTCCGTCAGTGCCTTATCCTACTAGGAAAAAAAGCATGCCGCTCAAAAAGGACAACGCCAGGGAAATCGAGGGGAAACTGCCATTTTCCAAATTTTTCCTATCTACATGTCACCGCGGGAGTCACCATGAGTCACTGACAGCAGTGTCACAAGTCACTAGACTTCCAGGTACTAGCTGACCTAGGCTGCCTTCTGCCCCAGCCAAGGTCCTGAATCCATTATCCCAGATGCTGACACCTGGGCACTGGCGAAAATTAAGTTTTATCAACACAGAGGTCTGAGTGAGGGTCAGAGGGCCAGGTAGGTGAAGTGAAGGCCAGGTGGGCGGGACTAAGGTTTCTTTGCCACCACCATGGAGAAATTCCCCCCACCTGAAGAGTGGGTGGAGCTTATGATGGCCTGGTGACAAGACTGATCCAATGGCAGAGATCCGACCCGCCAGAAAGTTGACACAGGGCCCTCCATTGTGACCTAGGACACCTAGTAGCCACAGGATTTGAGCACACCCTGGGAAATTCTACGCAGGCACAAGGGAGCTCCTGGTGCAGACTGGTTCAGGGCATTGGCAGAGCAGGCCAGGTCCCTCTTTCCCACTTTCCTGGGGATATCAGTATGCAAGGCAACCCCTCTCAGAATCTTGCCTCTCTCTGTCTCTCTCCGGATGTGTTCATTCTCGGAAATCTCTTCCTTCTCCCCCTTGTCACTTCACAGCTTGGAGTGCCTGACAGAGTGCCTAGAGACGAAAGAGCAAAGGGGCAAGGCCTCTGGCTGTACTGCTTGCCCATGGGCAGAGAAGATCTGGTAGTGTATCTGGAAGCTCTAGAGAGTAGTGCTTGATTGGGGAGCTGCATCACAGGTGGACCCTGGCCAAGTGAAGCTTGCTGACATGTGGCATCCTCTCCAGAGACTCCTAATTCCGCTCATAACATTGTATGCCAATATCCGGCTGAGTGCCATGGGCAGAAAAGATTGACACATACCTGCCAGAGGCCTATCCTGGGTCTGAAGAGTCCACCCTGGTCTCCAGCGACTCATCATCTCAGCACACACTTTGCCTGCACACATGGAATCCTCCTCTCTGCACGAACGCCTTCTCCTGCTAGGAAATACGGGATGTGACTCAGCCAAAGGAGAGCACAGGCAGTCAAGTGAAGCCCCCATTTTCAAGATTTTGCCCTCTGCTGGGCCACAGCCTCCGCTAGCACACTACATGTGTGTCACTTCTCCGAAGACACGGCCAAAATCCGGGCATCCAATACCCCAGCTGTCCAGAGGCTGCCGAGGACGGCGTATGGATTACTTTTTTGCCATGTACAGGAGGGAGGCCTGGGCTCTGGACTGGCTCCGCTAGAGCTCCACGACTACAGCTATTTTCCCTGACCTTTGGCCTGTGCCCTTGTGAGTGTGTGATCTCTAGTTACACTTCTCCTGACCACTGTGAATCCACCACCTGTGGATACCTGAGTGTGGAAATCAACATCACTGGCTGCAGTGTCACAGGTCACTAGGTGTCTAAGCTCAGGCTGACCTTGGCTGTCTTCTGCCCAGGCAAGGAGCCTAATCCTTCAAAGGAAATGAGGACATGGGGTCACTGGCCGACATCCTTTCTTTCATCCACACAGCGGTCTGTATGAGGGTAAAGAGGCCAGGTAGGCCAGGTGAAGGCTGAGTGTGGGGCCTAAGGCTTCTTTCCCAATCGCCATGGTGACAGCCACCGGAAGGCTGGGCGGAACTTCTGACCGGGACTTGTCACAAACTCTGAGCTAATAGGAGAGGTCCAGCATAACCGGCCAGTTCCTCAGAGCCCTCCATTTTACCCATGGGCACACAACGGACCCTTCTGTTTTAGGCCACAAAATCGAGGGCATCCAGGGAATAACTTCAGAGTAGGCAAACCCTGATGTGAACAGGTTTGACACACTGGGACAGCAGGCAGGTACCTCTTTTCCACTTAGGCTAGGATATCAGTAGGCAAGGCGCCCTTCTTCAGCATCTGTAGCCCCTCTCTGTATGTGTTCATTCAGAGAAATCTCTTCATTCTCTCCCTGAGACACATCACAAGTATGAGGGGCCTGAGAGAGAGCCTGGGGATGAAACGGGGGAGGCTCCTGGCTCTACCACTTCCCCGTGGGTAGAGAATAGTAGGTAGTCTCTCTGGAATGTCTTAGCTTCTGTTGATTGACATAGGCAATACGGTAGGAGCGGACCCTGGCCAGGTGGAGCTTGTGGGCAGGTGCAACCTCTCCGGCAACGAATAATTCCACTGCTGCTTTGTATGGTGAAAACCTCCCCCCGCCAAGTGGGATGGGTAGAGAACATTGACCCACACCCGCCAGGGGCCTTTCCTGGGACTAAAGATCCCAATCTGGCCTCAACGTCGTCACCCTCTCAGCACACACCTTTCCTGCACACATAATCCTGCCTTCCTCCATCAGTGCCTTATCCTACTAGGAAACAAAGCATGCCGCTCAAAAAGGTAGATGCGAGGGAAATCAAGGAGACACTGCCATTTTCCAAATTTTTGCTGTCTACATATCCCCGCCTGCGATGGAATGCTGCGTATGTGTCCGGGGCCCGAAGGTAGGGCCAAAATCCTGGCAGCCTGGGCCCCAGCAGTCCAATAGTTCATGGACATGGGGACACGGATGACCTGTTTGCCACATACAGGAGGAATACTTGGCCCTTCACTGGCTCACCATTCAACTCCATGATGTCCACTACCTGCCCTGCTCTTTGCTTTGGCCGGTGCCCCATTGAAAGTGTGCTCTGCAGCAATGTTTCTCCACCCATCACTATCATTCTGCCACCAGGGGATATGTGAGTGTGGGAGTCACCATTTGTCACTGGCAGCAGTGTCACAAGTCACTAGACTTCCAAGTATCCGCTGACCTTGGCTGCCTTCTGCCCCAGGCAAGGTCCCGAATCCTTTATCCCAGATGCTGACACCTACAGACTACAGAACATAGAAGAGAGAACATAGATGTAAATAGAGTATTGACAAATATGGAATATAGGGAATAGGATATACATTATTGAAGAATATAGAATAGAGAAAGTCGAAGAATATAGATAACATAATATAGAAGAATATAGAATGTAGAATAGAGAGTATTAGATTATAGAAAATGGAGATAAGAAGGTAGAATATACAGTAAAAAGTATAGAATACAGAAAAGACAGAATTCAGAAAAATTTAGCATACAAAATGTAGAACATAGAAGAAAATGGAATATAGATTTTAGAACATAGAATATGGAATAGAGAATGAAGAATATTGAAAAATTTAGAATGTAGAATATTGAATATAGAATTTAGAATGTAAAATATAGAATATAGAAGATAGAAGAATATAGATTATAATAGATTATAGAATGTAGAATAAGAATGTAGAAGATTATGAAATGCAGAACATAGAAGAATATAAAATATAAAATGCAGAGTGTAGGATATGTAATATAGAATGTAGAATTCAGAAGAATATAGTATACAAAAAATATAGAATATAGAACATCAAATATTTAATATGGAATACAGAGTATGGAATGCAGAACATAGAAAATTATAGAATAGAGTATGTACAAAGTAGAATACAGAACATAAAATATAGAATAAAGACCATAGAATATAGACGATTATAGAATAGAGAAGATTCTGGAATATAAAATGTAGAATTAAATATAGAATAAAGAAGATGGAATATAAGAGAATATAAAATGTAGAATATAGTATACAGAATATGGAATATAGAACACAGAAAATTATAAAAATATAGAATATAGAAAACAACATTGAATATAGAATACAGACAATGGAATATTGAAAAATATAGACTTTGGAATATAGAATGTAGAATACAGAATATAGAATCAAAAATACATAATATAGAGAATATACATTATAGAATAAAGAAGATTATGGAATATAGAATGTAGAATGTAATATACAGAATATACAATATAGAAGAATATATGAGACAGACTGCAGAAGAATAAAGAGTATAAAATGTGGAATATAGACTACAGAAAATTAAACAGGAAAAGAACATTGAATATAGAACACAGATTATGGAATATAAAATATAGAATATATAGTGTACAGAAGAATATAGAACATAGAATATAGAATGTGGAATACAAAATATAGAATATAAAATAAAGTATAAAGAACACAGAACATAGAATATAGAAGAAAATGGAATATAGAATGTAAAATACAGAATATACAATATAGAAGACTATAGAATACAAGATAGAAGAATATAGAAGGAAGAATGTAGAATATGGAATATAGAATACAGAAAAATATAGAATATAGAAGAATATGGAAGAACATAGAATATAGAATGTAGAATATAGAATACAGAACATTGAATATGGAAGAATTTAAAATATAGAATGCAGAATGTAGAATATAGAATATGGAATACGAAATACGCAATATAGAATATAGAAGAATATTGTATGTAGAAAAATATACAATATAGAACATCTAATATAGAATACAGAGTATGGAATATAGAATATACAAAAATATAGACTATAGAAGAACATAGATTATAGAATATAGAGAATTTAAAATAAAGAATATAGAATATGGAACATAGAACAATGAAGATAGAAGATATAATACAGAATATAAATGAACTCTGAAAATAGAAGAATATAGTGTATAGAGGATTTGGAATAAGGAAGAATATAGAATATACATTATAGAAGATTATAGCATAAAGAATACAGAATACAGAAGAAAATAGAATATAAATTTAGAATATAGAATACAGGAGAATATAAAATGTAGAACGTAGAATACACAATAGAGAATGCAAAATATAGAATGAAGAATTTAAGAGAATATAGATTGTAGAATATAGAAGATTATAAATTATACAATATAAAATATTATGGAATGTAGAATGTAAAATATAGAATATAGGAGAGTATAGAATATGGAATATAGTAGAATATAGAATTTTGAATACAGTATAAAGCATATGGAATATAGAATACACAAATATATAGCGTGGTAAAAATATAGAAAATAGAAGATTGAATATAGAACATAGAATATAGAAAAATCTAGAATCTAGAATATAGAAGATTTTAGAATATAGAATGTACAATATACAATATGGAGTATAGAATACAGAAGAATATAGTATAGAGAAAAATATAGAATAAAGAACATAGAACATCGAATATAGAATGGAGAGTATGGAATATAGGATATAGGAAAATATAAAATATAGAAGACCATAGAATTTAGAATGTGGAATATAGAATACAGAAGAAAATAGAACATAGAACACATAAAACAGAAGATGGAATACTAAATATAAAAGAACATAGAATATACAAGAATATATAGAGTATAGAAGAATATAGATTATAGAATATACATTACAGAAGAATATAGAATAATATAGAACACAGAATGTAGAAGAATAAAGAATATAAATATAGAATATAGAAGAATATAGAATACAGAATATGGAAAAATAGAGAATATATAAGAATATCAATACAGTATACAGAAGAATGTAGAATACACATTATAGAAGAATATAGACAATAGGAAACTATACAATACAGAATATAGAAGAATATAGCATATAGAAGAACATAGAATATAGAATTTGTTATATAGAATGTAGAATATAAAATATAGAATAAAGACTACAGAATATAGAAGAATACAGATTATGGAATACAGAAGATCATGGAATATAGATTGTAGAATGTAAAATACAGACTAGAGAATGTAGAATATAGCATATAGAATATGGAATATGGAACATAGAATATACCATACAGAAAAATATAGAATATAGAACATAGAACTTTGAATATACGATATAGAATACAGAGAATGAAATATAGAACTTTGAATATGGAAAAATATAGAAATAGAATATAAAGGAATATGTAATATAGAAGAATATAGAATTAAGAATGTAGAATATAGAATATAGAAGAATTCAGAATGTAGAATATGGAATAAGGCATATAAAATATAATGGCATATAGTATATAGAAGAGCATAGAATATACAATACAGTACAGAATATAAAAGAAAAGAGAAGATAGAATACAGAGTAAAGAAGAATATGGAATATAGGAGAATATAGAATATACATTATGGAGTACAGAATATTGAAGAATATAGAACACAGAATATAGGAGAATATAAAAAATTTTATATAGAAAATAGAATATAGATTATAGAATATTGAAGAATATGGTATACAGAATATAGAAGAATATAGAATGTAGACTATAGAATATGGAATACAGAATATAGAAGTATATAATATATAGTAGAATATAAAATATAGAACATAGAATATCAATATAGAATACAGAGTATGGAATATAGAATATAGAAGAGTATAGAATATAGATGAACATAGGATATAGAATTTAGAATGTAGAATATAGAAGAATTTAGAATATAGAGTGTTGCATGTAGAATATGGAATATGTAATAAATAATATAGAATATAGAAAAAAAAAGAATACGATATATAGAAGAATATACAACGTAGAAGATAGAATACAGAATATAAAAGAATATAGATTATAGGAGAAGGTAGAACATAGAATACAGAAGAATGTATAATATCAAAGAATATAGAATGTAGAACATAGAATATATGCCAGAATATAGAATACACAAGACAGAAGATAGAACATAGAAGAATATAGAATATTGATGAATACAGTATATTGAATATAGAATACAGGATATAAAAAAAACAGGATATAGAACATACAATATAGAAGAATATAGGATATAGAAGGTAGAATATAGATTAAAGAATGTAGAATGTAGAGTGTAGAGCATAGAATATGGAATATAGAATATAGAAGAATATAGAATATACAAGAATACAGAATATAAAGTTTAGAATGTATAGTTCAGAATATAGAATATACAATTCAGAATAGAGAATAGAGAAAAATATAGAGTATAGAAAAATTTAGAATATAGAAAGTAGAATATAGAATAATACAGAATATAGAATGTAGAATACAGAACACAGAATATAAACAAGAGAAGAATAAAGAATATAGAAGAATTTAGAATATAGAATGCAGACTATAGACTATACAATACAGAATACAGAATGTAGTATATGGAATAAAGAATATAAAATAAAGAAGAATATAGTATATAGAAAATATAGACTATTGACAAATATGGAATATAGAATATAATATGTAAAATGTGAAACAGAAGAACATAGAATATAGAATACAGAATATGGAATGTAGAGGTATATAGATTATACAATACAGAACATAGCAGAGAGAATATAGAATTCCAAAGAATATAGATTATAGAATATAGAAGTATATAGAATATACAAAATTTAGAATATAGAATGTAGAGTGAGAATATAGAATATAGAAAACATTAGAATATAGAATGAAGAATGTAGAATATAGCATATAGAAGAATAAAGATTATAGAATATAAAATATAGAATGACAAAGCAGAATATGGAGTACAGAATATAGAAAATAAAATGTAGAATATAGAATATAGAACATAGATGAATATAGAATTAGAACATAGAATTTAAATTTAAATTTAGAATGTAGAACAAAGAATATAGAATATAGAAGAATATAAAATATACAAGAATGCAGAATGTAGAATACAGAATATAGAAGAATGTAGATTATAGAATGTAGAATATAAAATATAGAATATGCAATACAGAATATAGAAGAATACAGAATGTAGAATATAGAATTTGGAAGATACGATATAGATTATAGAAGAATATAGTATAGAGAAGGATATAGAATATGGACGAATAGAGAATAGAGAATAGAGAATGTACATTATAAAAGAATATAGAATACAGAAGAATACAGAATATAGAAGATAATAGAATGTAGAATATAGAATAAAGATGACAGAACATGGAAGATAGATTATAGAAGAATATAGAACAGTGATGAATATGGTATATATAATATAGGATATGGAATACACTATACAGAATAAAGAATATAGAATGTAGAATACAGATTATAGAATACAGAAGAATATAGAAAATAGAATGTAGTATGGAGAATGTAGAACATAGAAGAAAATAGAATATAGAGTTTAGAATGTAGAATATAAAATAAAGAATATAGAATTCAGAATACAGAATATAGAGGAATATAGAATACAGAAAAATTTAGAATATAGAATGTAGAATATGAATATACAATATAGAAGAATACAGAATATAATATGTACAACATAGAAAATAGAATACGGTATTTAGAATATAGAATATGGAATATAGAAGGATATAGATTATAGAACATAGAAGAATATAGAATGTAGAAAGTAGAATATAGAAGAATATAGAATACAGAATATGGATTAAGGAATATAGAATATTGAACAAAGTACATAGAAGAATATAGAATACAGAATATTGATGAATATTGAATATAGAAGAATATAGATTTTAGAACACAGAAGAATATACAGTAGAGAGAACAGAATATAGAATGTAGAATTTAGAACACAGAAGATGGAGTATAGAAGAATATAGAATATTGACAAAAATGGAATATAGACTATGGAATACAGATTGCAGAAGAATGTCTTATATACAAAAATATACAATATCAATAAAAATGGAATATAGATTATAATATGTAAAATGTACAACATAGAAGAATGTAGAATGTTGTATATACTATATACAACACAGAACATAGACTGTAGAAGTACATAGATTATAGCATATAGAAGTATATAGAAAATAGAATTTAGAATGTAGAATATAGAACATAGAATAGAGAATAGAGAAGAATACAGATTTTAGAATATAGAAGAATAAAGAATGTAGAATGTAAAATATAGGATACAGAATATAGATTATAGAAGAATATAGAATATAGAAAAATTTAGAATACAGAATGTAGAGTGGAGAATATAGAATATAGAAGAATCTAAAATATAGAATGTAGAATATAGAAAACAGAAAAATTTAGAATGTAAAATGTAGTATATAGGATATACAATATAAAATAAAGAATACAGAACAGAATGTGGATTATAGAATATAGAGTACAGAACATAGAATACAGATCACAGAAGAAAGAAAACAAAAAATATAGAATATAGAACATTGATGAAAATAGAATATACAATATACAAGAATATAGAACATAGAGTTTAGAAGTATATAGATTATAGAGTATCAAGGAATATAGAATATTGAATGCACAATGAAGAATATAGAAAAATATAGATTATAGAATACAGAAGGATATAGAATGTAGAATATACAATATAGAAGAATATAGAATACAGAATGAAGAATGTAGAATATAGGATATAGAATACAGAGTATGGAACATACAACATAGACTATAGAAGAATATGGAATATAAGATATAAAATATTGAAAATAGAAGAATACAGAATATAGAATGTAGAAGAATATAGCTTCTAGAATATAGAATGTAGAACGTAGAGTATACAATGTAGAATACAGAATATAGAAGAATATAGATCATAGAAGAATATAGAATATACAATTAGAAGATAGAATATAGAAGAACATAGAATATAGAATGTGGAATATAGAACATAGAATATAGAAGAGTATAGATTATAGACTACAGAAGAATATAGAATATAGACGATAATATAGAAGAATAGAGAATATAGTATATAGAATAGAGAAAAATAAAGAAAATAGAAGAATATAGAATGCAGACTGTTGAATATAAAATATAGTATATAGAATATTTAATATAGAATACAGAATCATACAGATTATACAATATAGAATCATGGAATATAGAGAACAGAACATAGAATATAGATTATAGAATATAGAACACAAAAGATAAAAGATAGAATATAGAAGAACATAGAATATTGGATATTCACGAAAATGGAATATACAATATAAGATATAAAATAATCAATATACAAGAATATAAAATATACAATGTAGAAGTAGATTATAAAATATAGAATGTAGAATATAGAACATAGAATATAGAAGAATATAGATTGAGGAATGTAGAATATAGAATAGAGAAGAATATAGATTACAGAATATAGAAGTATATAGAATGTAGAGTATAGAATACAGTTTATGGAATATGAACTATAGAATGTAGAAGAATATAGTATACAGAAGAATACAGAATACGGAATTATGACATATATGGAATACAGAATAACATATATAAAATGTACAATATAGAATACAGAACACAGAATACAGAATGCAGAAGTACATAGATTATAGAATATAGAAGAATTTAGTATATGGAATGTAGAATAGATAATACAGAAGAATACACATTATAGAATATAAGAGAATACGGAATATACAGTATAGAATGTAGAACGTAGAACACAGAATATAGCATATAGAAGAATATAGAATATAGAAAAATTTTGAAAATATAATGTTGAGTGTAGAATATAGAGTATAGAATACAGAATATAGAATGCATAATGTGGAATATACAATATAGAATAATATAGTGTAGAAAAGAGAATATAGAATGTAGAATATAGAATATCAAAGAATATAGAATATACAATGTAGCATATACAAGAATATAGATTAAATAATATCAAAAAATATAGAATGTAAAATATAGAAGAATATAGAATACAGAATATGGGATATAGAATGTTGAAGAATATAGAATATAGAACAGAACACAGAAGATAGAATACAGAATATGAAAGAAAATAAAATATATAATGTAGAAAATGAAATCTAGAATATAGAAGGATATAGAATATAGAGAAATATAGAATACAGAAGAATATAGTGTATATAATATAGAAAAATATAGAATATAGAAGAATACAAAATATAGAATAGAGAAAATAGAAGAATATAAAATATAGAAGAATATGGAATATAGAATATACATTATACAAGATTATAGTATACAGAATATAGAAGAATGTAGAATGTGGAATATAGAACCCAGAAAACAGAAGAATATAGAATGTAGGATCAAGAATCTAGAAACTAGAATATAGAATATAGCATATAGTTGAATATAGAACATAGAATATAGAATATAGAAGAGTATAAAATATAGAATTTACAAAGTAGAATGTGGACTATAGAATACAAAATATAGAAGAAAATACAGAAGAAATTAGAATATAGAATGTACAATATACAAATTAGAGAAATATTAGATTATAGAATATGGAAGAATATAAAATATAGAACACAGATTATAGAAAAATATAGAATACAGAATGTAGAATATAGAATACAGAAAATATATAGAAGAAAATAGAATATAGAATATAAAAGAATATAGATATTGAATATAGAAGAATATAGAATTATATAGAATATGGAATATAGAGTATAGAATGTAGAAGAATATAGAATACTGAATATACAGGAATATACAATATAGAAAATTATAGAATATAAAAGAATATAGAATATACATTATAGAAGAATTTAGAATACAGAAGAATATACAATACAGAATGTAGAAGAATATAGCCCATAAAATATAGAATATAGAATGTGGAATATAGCATATACAGGAATATGGAATACAGACTGCAGAATGTAGAAGATAGAATATGGTATATAGAATATATGATATAGAAGAATATAGATTATAAGATTATTGAAGAATATACAATGTAGATTATAGCCTATAAAAGAATATAGATTATAGAACACAGAATATAGAGTTTACAATGTAGAATATAGATTAAAGAATATAGAATACAGAATGTAGAATATGGAATATAGAAGAACATAGACTAGAATGTAGAATGTGGAACACAGAACATAGAATACAGAATAGAGAAGAATAAAGAATATAGAAGAATTTAGAATATATAATACAGACTGTAGAATATAGATTATAGAATATAAAAGAGCATAGAATATGGAGCACAGAACACACAATATAGAATACAGAACATAGAAGTTAGAAGATAGAATATAAAAGAATATAGGATATTCACGAAAATGGAATATAGAACACAGAATATAAGTCATAAAATATACAATATAGAGGAATATAAAGAATAAAGAATATAGAATGTAGAATATAGAATATACATTATAGAACACAGAACATAGAATTTAAAAGTATATAGATTATAGAATACAGAAGAATGTAGAATATAGAGCATAGAATATAGAAGAATACAGATAATAGAAAAGAGAATATAGAATATTAAATATGGTAGACTATAGAATATGGAATATACAATATAGTATATAGAAGAATATGGAATATTGACAAATATAGAATTTAAGATATAAAATATACAATTTAGAAGAATAAAAAATAAAATACAGAATACAGACTGTAGAAGTATATAGATCATAGAATATAGAAGAGTATAGAGTATACAACGTAGAATGTAGAATAAGGAATATAGAATAAAGAACAGAGAATATAGAATATAGAAGAATATGGAATATAGATTATGGAATACAGAATATACAAGAATATAGTATATAAAAGAATATAGAACACAGGACATAAAACATAGAATATTGATTATAAAGTTTAGAATGTAGAATATAGAAGAATAAAAAATACAGAAGAATATAGAATAGAGTATAGAAGAAAATAGAATATAGAAGGATATACAAAATAGATGTAGAATGTGGAATATAGAAGTACATAGAATATAGTAGAATATGGAATATAGAAGAACATAGAATAGAGGAGAATATAGAATACAATAGAATACAGGACACAAAAGAATATAGAAAACAGAAGAAAATATAATATCAAATATAGAAGAATATAGAAGACAATAGAAGATAATAGATAGAAGACAGAAGATGATACTAGATAGAAGATTGAACAAAGAACACAGCACAAAGAATATCAAATATAGAGTACAGAAGAATATAGACTAGACAGCACAGAATATAGAATATAGAAGAATATTAAATACAGAATTTAGAATGTAGAATATAGAAGAATATAGAGTACAGAATATAGAAGATAGAATATAGAAGAATATAGAATATTGAAGAATATGGAATAAATAATATAGAATGTAGGATACAGAATATAGAAGAATATATAATAATATAGAATATAGAGCGTAGAATACAGAACGTAGAATGTAGAATATGAATAAAGAATACAGTATATAGAATAATATAGAATAAAGGAGAACACAGAACATAAAATATAGAATATAGAAGAATATAGATTATAGCATACAGAAGAATATAGAATGTAGAAAGTGGAATACAGAATATACATACAGAATATAGAATATATAAAATAGAATGTAGAATGTAGAACATAGAATGTAGATTTTAGTATATAGAAGAATACAGAATAAAGAATGTAGAATATAGAGAGTATAGAATATAGAAGAATATAGAATACAGAAGAATACAGAATATGGAATAAATAATATGGAATATAGATACAGAAGAATATAATACATAGAAGAATACAGAACGTACAACATAGAATATTGAATATAGAATATGGAATGTGGGATATAGAATATAGAAGAATAAAGAATATAGAGGTATATAGAATATAGAAGAATATAGGATATAGATATAGAAGAATATAGAATATAGGAGGATACAGATTAAACAAGAATACGGAATATAGAATAATATAGGATATACGATATAGAATAAGGCAGATTTATAGAATATAGAAGAAGAATGTAGAATATTGAAGAATATAGAATGTAGAATATAGACTATAGTATTTAGAATGTAGAATATAGAAGAATACAGAATGTGAAATGAAGAATATAGAATGTAGAATATAGAAGAATATAGATTATAGCATATAGAGGAATATAGAATATGGCATGTAGAGTGTGGAATATAGTATACACAATGTGGTAGAAGATAAAATATTAAAAAAATAGAAGTGTATAGAATAGAGAATGTACAATATTGAATATAGAATACAGAATATAGAATATATAAAATAGAACAGTATAGTTTATAAAAAATGGAATATAGAGTACAGAATATAGAATAAAGAATACAGAGAATAGAAGATAGAACACAGAAGAGTACAGAATATAGAATATTGATGAATATAGAATATAAGACATAAAATGTACAATATAGAAGAATATAGAATACAAAATATAGAATATAGAAGTATAAATATTATAGAATATAGATATAGAATGTAGATTATAGAATATAAAATATAGAATGTAGAAAATAGAGTATGGAGTATAGAATACGGAACATAGAAGAACATAGTATTTAGAAGACTATAGAATATTGATGGATATGGCAAAAAGAATATAAGAAATAAAGTATACAATATAGAAGAATATAGAATACACACTGTACAAGTATATAGATTATAGAAAATAGAATATAGAATGCAGAATGTAGAATATAGAATACAGTACATAGAATAGAGAATGTAGCAGAATATAGATTATAGAATATAGAAAGTAAATGTAGAATATAGAATATAGAAGACCATAGAAAATAGAAGAATGCAGAATATAGAATAGAGAAGAATATGGTATACAGAAGAATATGGAATATAGAACAGCAAACATAGAATATTGAATATAGAATATAGAAGAATTAAGAATAGAGAAGAATATAGAATAAAGAATATAGCATGTCGAATGTAGGATATAGAATGTAGAATACAGAGTATAGAATATAAAGGTTAGTATATACAATATAGAAATAGAAGAATATAGAATGTAAAACGTAGAATATAGAATATGGAAAAACATAGAAAAAAGAATATAGAATGTAGAATACAGAATATGGAATATGGAATACAGAACATAGAACATAGAAGCATACAGTATTTGGAAGAATATAGAATACAGAATATAGGACATAGAATATAGAGTACGAAATATAGAATATAGCATATAGAAGAACATAGAATACAGAATATAGAATGTAGAATATAGAAGAATATAGAGTAGAGAATATAGACTATAGAAGACAAAATATAGAAGATAGAATATAGAATAAGGACTATTGAAGAATATTGAATACAGAATATAGGATTTGGAATATAGAGTATAGAATATAGAAGAATATAGAATCTAGACTAGAGAATATATAAGATAGAATACAGAAGAATAAAGAATATTGACAATTATGGTATATACAATATAGAATAAAGGATATAGGATATACAATATAGAATATCGATTATAGATTATTGAGGAATGTAGAATATAGAATATAGAGTTTACAGTGTAGAATATAGAACAAAGAATATAAAATACAGAATATAGAATAAAGAAAAATTTAGATTATAGAATGTAGAATATAGAGCCATATACAATATAGAACGTAGAATATACAGAATATAGAATAGAGAAGAATAAAGAATATCAAAGTATTTAGAATACAGAATGTAGACAGTAGAATACAGAATACAGAATATGAAATAGAGTATAGAATATAGAATATAGAAGAATATGAAATATAGAGAACAGAATATAGCACATAAAATAAAGAATATAGAACATAGAAGATAGACTGTAGAAGGATATAGAATACAGAATACAGGATATTGACAAAAATGGAAAATATAGAATATAAGATATAAAGTATACAATATAGAAGATTATAGAATGTAGAAATATATAGATTATAGAATATAGAAGATAAAGGATGTGGAATATAATGTATAGAAGAATATAGAATACAGAATAAGAAGAATATAGAATGTAGAATATAGAACATGGAATATAGAATATAGAAGAATATAGAATATTGATGAATATGGAATGTAGACTATGATATATAAAATGTACAATATAGAAGAATATAGAATATACAAAACAGAATATAGAATGTAGAAGAATATAGATTATAGAATATAGAAGAATATTGAATATAGAATTTAGAATGCAGAATATAGAATATGGAACATAGAATAGTGAATATAGATTATAGAATGTAGAATATAGAATATAGAAGAATATGGACTATAGGAAAATTTAGAATATAGAATGTAGAGTGGAGAACATAGGATATAGAATACAGAACATACAAGAAAATAGAATATAGAATGTAGAATATAGAATACAGAATATAAAAGAGAGAAGTTAAAGGATATAGAAATATTTAGAATACAGAATGTAGACTGTAGAATATAGAAGAATATAGATTATAGAATATAGAAGAGTATAGAATATAGAGAAGAGAAGGTAGAATATAGAACATAGAGGATGGAACATAGAATATAGAAGAATATAGAATAGAGGATATTAAGGAAAATGGAATATAGACTATAAGACATAAAATGTACAATACAGAAGAATATAGAATAAAGAACATAGAATGTAGAATATAGATAATACAATACACAACATAGAATAGAGAATATAGAATGTAAAAGTATATAGATTACAGAATATAGAAGAATATAGAATACAGAATGTAGAATATAGATTATAGAACATAGAATATAGAATACAGAAGACTATAGAATATAGAAAGTAGAATACAGAAGTATATAGAACATAGTAGAATATAGAATGCTGAATATAGAATATAAAAGAATATAGTTTATAAAAGAATACAGTATAAAAAAGAATATAGAAAATAGAATATTGATGAATATAGACTATAAGACATAAAATATACAATGTAGAAGAATATAAGACATAAAACATACAATGTAGAAGAATGTAGAAAACAACATAGAAGTATATAGATTATAGAATATAGAAGAATATGGAATATATACTGTACAATGTAGAAGATACAATATAAAACACAGAATATAGAACATAGAATATAGAATATTGAAGAATATAGATTATAGAACATAGAAGAATATAGAATGTAGAAAAATATAGACTGTAGAATATAGATTACAGCATGTAATATAGAATACAGCATGTAGAAGAATACAGAATATAGAACACAGAAGATAGAATACTGAATATAGAAAATAGAATGTAGATTATAAAATATAGAAAAGTATAGAAGATTATAGGATATAGAGTATAGAATGTAGAAGAATATAGAAGAGTATAGAATATGGAAAGTAGAATATAGAATGTAGAATATGGAATACAGAAGAATATAGAATATAGAAGATAATAGAATATAGGACACAAAAGAATATAGAAAATAAAAGAAAATATAATATAGAGCATAGAATATACAATACAGAAGAAAACTGACAATAGAAGATAGATTGAAGATAGTAGATAGAAGAAAGCAGATGATAGAAGATAGAAGATTGAACATAGAACACAGGACATAGAATATCAAACATAGAATATAGAGTATAGAGTACAGAATATAGAATGTAGAATATAGAAGATAGAACACAGAATATAGAACATAGAATATTGGAGAATAAGGAATATAGAATATACAAGAATATAGAATACAAAAGAATATAGAATATAGAAGAATATAGAGTGTAGAATGTAGAATATAGAGTACAGAATATAGAAGATAGAATATAGAAGATAAAATACAGAATATAGAACATAGAATATAGAAGAAAATACAATACAGAAGAATAGAGTGTAGAATGTAGAATATAGAAGAATATGAAATATAGAAAATAGAATTTAGAATATACAATATAGATAAATATAGAAGAATACAGAATAAAAATAATATAGAATATTGTTCTTAGGTGCTGTCGAATCGGTTCCTACTCATAGAGACCCTATGCACAACAGAACAAAACACAGCCCGGCCCCGTGCCATCCTTATAACCGGTGTTGTGCTTGAGCACATTGTTGCAGCCACTGTGTCAATCCACCTCTTTGAGGGTCTTCCTCTTTTCCGCTGACCCTGTACTCTGCCAAGCATGACATCCTTCTCCAGGGACTCATCCCTCCTGACATGTCCAAAGTGTGTAAGACGCAGTCTCACCATCCTTGCCTCTAAGGAGCATTCTGGCTGCACTTCTTCCAAGACAGATGTGTTCGTTCTTTTGGCAGTCCATGGTATATTCAATATTCTTCGCCAACACCACAATTCAAAGGCGTCAACTCTTCTTCTGTCTTCCTTATTCATTGTCCAGCTTTCACATTCACATGATGTGATTGAAAATACCATGGCTTGGGTCAGGCGCACCTTAGTCTTCAGGGTGACATCTTTGCTCTTCAACACTTTGAAGAGGTCCTTTGCAGCAGATTTGCCCAGTGCTATGTGTCTTTTAATTTCTTGACTGCTGCTTCCGTGGCTGTTGATTGTGGATCCAAGTAAAATGAAATCCTTGACAACTTCAATCTTTTCTCCGTTTATCATGACGTTGCTCATTGGTCCAGTTGTGAGGACTTTTGTTTTCTTTATGTTGACATGCAGTCCATACTGAAGGCTGTGGTCTTTGATCTTCAAATATAGATTATAGCATATAGAAGAATATAGAATGTAGAATATAGAATATAGCATATAGAAGGTAGAATATAGAAAACAGATTACAGAATACAGAAGACTATAGAATATAGAAAATAGAAGAATATAGAATATATAATGTAGAATGTAGAATATAAAATATATAATAAAGACTAGAGAATATTGATTATAGAATATAGAAGAATACAGGATGTAGAATTTGAAAAATACAGTATAGAATAAAGATGAATATAGAATATAGAAAATTATTGAATGTAGAATATATAATATGGAATATAGAATTTAAAAAAAAATGAAAGATAGGAAATAGAATATAATATATAGAATATAGAACATAGAATATTGAACATAGAATGTAGAATATAGAAGAATATAGAAGTATATAGAATAAAGAGGAATATAGAACACAGAATATAGAACAGTATAGAATATAGAAGAATATAGAATACAGAAGAACATAGAAAATAGAATATAGTATGTATAATGTAGAATACGGAATAGAGAATACAGAATATAGAAGAATATAGAATATAGAGTACAAAATATAGAAGATAAAAGATAGAATATAGAAGAATATGGAATATAGGATATAGAATATAGAAGAATACAGAAGGATATAGAATATAGAAGGATATAAAATATAGAAGAATATAGGGAGAATGAAGGGAGAAGCAGAGAGAGATTTCATAAAGACACAAGCGGAGATGACAATGTGACCACAGAGGCAGAGATTGGATGATGCAGCCACAGCCATGGAATAGAGACAGCCACCAGAAGCTGGAAGAGGCAATGAACAGATTCTCCCCTGGAGCCTCTGAAGAGTGTGTGGTGTGGTTCTGCCGTGACAGCTTGACTAACTAAGGCTCAGGTATTTTGGCTCTGACTTTGGATTTCTGGCCTCCTGAGCTGTGGAAGAATAAATTTCTGTTGTTTTAAGTCACTCAGTTTGTGGCAATTTGTTATAACAGACACAGAAATTGAATTAACTGACCAATAAAAGATGTGGTAATCTATGCATTATTATAGTATTGTAACCTGATGACGGTGGGTCCTGCCCGGTGCGACCACTTGAGTCAATTGAGAGACACCAGGCCTTTGAAAAAGAGAAAACAGATTTTATTGCAAGCTGGTCAAGCAAGGAGCTCAGAGATTAAGTGTCAAATCAAGCTCCCTGAGGTTGGGGATTCTAGTGCAGTTGCAGGGTTTGTGATAGGGAACTTATGCATAATTCATGAAGTTTCTAAGAACTGGCAGACAATTTCAGGAAATGAACACATACAGGGGTGCAGTAGGGGGTGCAATATGGTGGCTGGGGGCATGTGGTTTTTAGGGTGGTATGAAACATGAAGTTTATCTAAGGACAGCTTTGTGGCTTATTGCTCATGTCCAAATGGAGTGGGGGGAAGGTTGGTGGGTAGCGAAGCAAACTTGAGCAGAGAAACAGTAAGATGGCCTTGAGCTGCTACACAGAATTTCTTATCAAAAGCGTGTGATGTGGCTCAGGTGTGATGGGAGGAAGGGGAACTGTTTAACCCTGTTGTTTATGGTATCAATAATATATTTTTTAAATAATTTTTATCGTGCTTTAAGTGAAAGTTTACAAATCAAGTCAGTCTCTCACATATAAACTTATATACACCTTACTACATACTCCCATTTACTCTCCCCCTAATGAACCAGCCCGCTCCCTCCTTCCAGTCTCTCCTTTCATGACCGTTTTGCCAGTGTCTAACCCTCTCTACCCTTCCATCTCTCCTCTAGACAGGAGATGCCAACACAGTCTCAAGTGTCTACCTGATACAAGTAGCTCACTCCACATCAGCATCTCTCTCCAACCCATTGTCCAGTCCAATCCATGTCTGAGGAGTTGGTTCCTGTCCTGGGCCAACAGAAGGTTTGGGGACCACGACTGCTGGGATTCTTCTAGTCTCAGGCAGACCATTAAGCTTGGTCTTTTTATGAGAATTTGGGGTCTGCATCCCACTGTGCTCCTGCTCCCTCGGGGTTCTCTGTTGTGCTCCCTGTCAGGGCAGTCATCAGTTGTGGCCGGGCACCATCTAGTTAATAATATTTTTAAAAAAATATCCAGACTTAAAAACTTAAGGAAGGAGAAGGGTCTTTCACTTCTTACAATACGGCAGATGCTATGGGTTGAATTGTGTCCACCAAAAATGTGTGTCAACTTGGCTAGACCATGATTCCCAGTATTGTCTGATGGTCCACCATTTTGTCAAGTGATGTGATTTTCCTACACACTGTAAACCCTACCTCTATGGTGTTAGTGAGGTAGGATTAGTGGCAGTTATGTTAATGAGGGAGGACTCAATCTACAAGACTGGGTTGTATCTTAAGTCAATCTCTTTTGAGACAGAAAAGCGAGAAGCAAGCAGAGAGACAGGGGGACATCATACAACCAAGAAACAAGAGCCTGGAGAATAGAGTGTCCTTTTGATTGGGGGTCCCTGTCCTTAGGATCTCTTGACTGGGAAATATTGATGACAAGGACTTTTCCCCAGAGTCAACAGAGGGAGAAGGCCTTCTCCTGGAGCTAGCACCCTGAATTCGGAATTCTAGCCTGCTATGCTGTGAGAGAAAAAATTCTCTATGTTAAAGCCATCCATCCACTTGTGGTACTTCTGTTATAGCAGCACTAGCTAGCTGAGACAGCAGGTATATTGAAAAATATATCTCTGGCACAAAAAGCCTCAAATTGCTGAAAGAAATTAAAAATATACTTGTATTTTTGTATATTTGTGTGTGTGTGTGTGTGTGTATGAGCTCTGGTGGGTTTATATATATATATACACACCTATATGTGAGCTCTGGTGGCACAGTGGTTAAGTGCTCTGATGCTAATCAAAAGGTAAGCAATTTGAACTCACCAGCCTATTCCACAGGAGAAAGGTGTGGCAGCCAGCTTCCATAAAGATTTAGAGCCTTAGAAACCCTATGGGGCAATTCAACTCAGTTCTATAAGGTCACTATGGGTTGGAATTGACTCGGGGCAACTGGTTTGATCTGGTTTTATATGTATATATATATGGTGTAAGATGAATGATTGAGCTACTGGAAAAGTAAGAGGCATCTGCACTATCTAGAAAGATATTGTGAATGAGTCCTGAAAAAGATCAATACAGGTTACAGACATGAAAAAGGCGTTGATATAGGTATTGGACTTGACTAGGACTCATACAATGGGGAAAGGAAGCCAAATTAAGTCCCATGCACAGTGGTTAGTTATTGCACATGCAGAGATATCAAGCTGGGACCAGGAAAATTATTTTCTTAAAAAACCCAGTAAGAAAAAGCTACATCAAAAATAAATGAGGACCATGACTTCCCTTAACCATAGATGTCTGTGGAAGGGAAATAAAAAAAGCTTTTCTTAAAATTTCTATTCTCATCCCCACACTTAGATATATTTGGAAGTAAATTGCACACCACCATGTAACTTAAATATCACCATCTCAAAATTGAGTTAACATGGAGTCCGAGTGATGAGCAGCCAGAATACACAGTTACTGAGCAACTGTGAAGGACAATTCTCTTAGTATTCAAATACAGACATAGATAAATTTCTAAACAATATGATCTCAGAATGAAATATCCCATATTATATGTTTAACAGCATTGCTCTGGGCAAATCTGCTACAAAAGACCTCCTTAAAGTGTTAAGAAGCAAAGATGTCACTTTGAAGACCAAGGTGTGCCTGACCGAAGCTATGGTATTTTCGATGACCTCATATGAATGTGAAAGCTGGACAATGAATTAGGTGTTGGTGAAGAATATTGAATATGCCAGTGACTGCCAGAAGAATGAACAAATCTATCTTGGAAGAAGTACAGCCAGAATACTTTTTTGAAGCAAGGGTGCAGAGACTTTCTTTCACGTGCTTTGGATATGTTATCAGGAGGGATCAGTCCTGGTGAAGGACATTATGCTTGATAAAGTAAAGGGTCAGTGAAAAAGAGGAAGACCCTCAAAGACATGGATTGACACAGTGACTACAACAATGAGCTCAAACATGGCAATGATTGTGAGGATGGCACAGGACCGGGCAGCTTCTCGCCCTCTTGTACATGGTGTCACTATTAAAAAACAACAACAACCATTGCCATTGAGACAATTTTGACTCATAGTTACGATGGCAACTAACAACAACATATTTTTTTCTCAAGTATTGGGATGGGAAACAACGAAGGTAACAGAATCTTAATATATTGCCTAATGGAGACAAAAGTTCCTTTTCGAGTTAAACATCTGACCAGTAAAATTACTCAACAGCCCCATGGGAGCTGAGAGTAGATTGCATACCACCACGTAACTTGAATATCGCCATCTCAAAATGTATTTAACATAGGGTTCGAGTTATGAGCAGCCAGTTACTGAGCAACTGTGAAGGACAATTCTCTTATTACAATTGAGATATAGACATAGATAAATTTCTAAACAATTTATGACCCCATAGGAGTGGAATAGCAGAATACTGTTGACATCTTATACAGAGTTTAAATCATTTCTGGTTATCTTTTGGGAGAACGTCCCCTCAGTTTTGTACTTAAAGGAATTGACAATTCTCTCTCTCTTTTTTTTTTTGTACATAATTGGTAGACAGGAACACCAGTCTCCACAGGAGATTTTTCTTTTTTCCTTTTATTTCATTTAATCCCCTTGAGTCTTTTATGAGCAAACTTTTTGCTATTGTGAAAAATGCTGCAATGAACATGGGTATGCATTTGTCTATTCATGTGACAGCTCTTATTTCTCCAAGATATATTCCTAGGAGTGGGATTGCTGGATCTTATGGTATTCTCTTTCTAGCTTTCTAAAGAAGTGCCATATCGTTTTCCAAAATGGTCGTACCGTTTTGCATTCCCACCAGTAGTGCATAAGAGTTCCAGACTCCCCACAAATTCTTCAACATGTGTTATTTTTTTTGTTTTTTGTTTTATTTATGCCAGTAATGTTGGGGTGAGATGCTATCTCATTGTACTATCAATTTCCAATTCTCTATTGGCTGGTGATCACGGTCATTTCCTCATGTGTCTGTTAGTCACTTGAGTGCCTTCTTTGGTGAAGTGTCTGTTAATTTCCTTTGTCCATTTTTTAATTGGATTATTTGTCTTTTTGTTGTAGAGGTATTGGATTTTCCTGGAGATTTTAGAGATTAGACTTCTGTTGAATTTGTCGTAGGCAGAGATTTTTCCAAGTCTAAGTTCTTTTTTTACTCTTTTGGTGAAGTCTTTTGATGAGCATGAGTGTTTAATTTTTAGAAGATTCCAGTAATCTAACTTATATTCTAGAGTTTGTGTCTTGTTAGTTATGGTTTGTATCCTGTTAATGACATGTATTAGGGCCTCTAGCATTGATCCTATCTTTTCTCCTATGACCTTTATGGTTTTTGATTTCATATTTAGGTGTTTGATCCATTTTTAATTAGTTTTTGTGTATGGTGTGAGGTATGGGCCCTGTTTCATTTTTTTGCAGAGGGACATCCAGTTTTGCCAGCAGAATTTGTTAAAAAGACTGTCTTTTCCACATTTGATGGACTTTGGGCCCTTTTCCAAGATCAGGTGATTGTAGGTGGATGGATTTACACCTGGGTTCTCAATTCTGTTCCACCGGTCAATGTAGCTGTCATTGTACCAGTACCAGGCTGTTTTGACTACCGTAGCCGTACAGTAGATTCTGAGGCCAGGTAGTGCGAGTCTTCCCAGTGAATTCTTCTTCTTCAATAATACTTTACTTATGTGGGACCTCTTTCATTTCCGTATAACGTTAATGATTAGTTTTTCCATCTCTTTAAAGAATGCTGTTGGTATTTGGATGAGAATTGCTTTGTATTTGTGGATTGCTTTCGGTAGAATTGATATTTTCACAATGTTGAGTCTACCTATCCATAAGCATGTCCCTCACTTTTGTCATTTTGAGATACTCGTTATTTGTTGTTTGTTTCTTTAACAATCTGACACTTTCTCTTCTCCTTCAGGACATTCACATGTGTTCTTCTGTCTGCTAGAGGTGGTTTCTCTGGTACCTCAATTCATTTGTACTTTAATTGTACTCTCTTGGAGAAGTCTTCTTGGATTCTCTCAAACTCTTACATGTTTCCAGAATGTCCTGTGTTTCATCTTTAAAGCAGTAATATTATTTGAATTTGAACTAATAACCAAGTATCAGCCTTGCTCAGGAGTAAGTTACTTTTGCGGTTATTTAAATTTAAATATGAACGAAATAAAATAGCAGTTCAGTTCCTTAGTCACACTAGCCGTATCTGAAATGATCAGTAGCCACATGTGTCTAGTGGCTAATGTATCAGGCAGCACAGATTATAGAACATTTCCATTATTGTAGAAAATTATTTTGGACAAGTGCTGGGAGATCAGTTATTTCTCCTTTTTGTTGTTCTTAAACTAACCCTGTGCAACCCAGAACCTAGGCCCTGTGCAACATTTGTGCTAACATCATCAAATCTTTCATTTACTCCTGTAAACACTAGGCATTTTCAGACGTGCACACATACACACAAATACACACACATATACACCCATACTTTTCTTTAAGGTTTGGTCTAAATTTAATAAAATCCTTGAAATCTACCCTTTGTGTAAAGCCAGGATTAGGTGCTGTCTCTTCTTTGCTCTCCCAAAACTTTGTCCTCTTAGCTTACTCTACTGAAATTATTTGTACATAAACCTGTTTGTATTAAATTACTACCTAACCTGGAAGAGACAGGCCTTGGTTGTTTTATATTTATATCTCTAGTCCCTGGTAAAGATGACATAATTTATACTCAATAAATACATTTTAATCAAAGATTAGAAACTCATACTGTCCTCTCATTAGTGAACGTTTTGGTTTCACAAAAAATATATATATAGTTATTAAGTCAAATATTTATATATATATCTACATCAATATTAACACCTACATCTATATACAGGCAACAGTGGATCTACAATTAGTTTTCATTTACTAGAATTTCATATGAATAAAATCATATAATATGTACTCTCTTTTTTTGTTTGTTTTGTGCCATTTTACTCTTCTTTTTGTTGTTTCCAAAGGTAGAACATTTGTTTATTGATTTCAGACCTGTCTTCCTTTTTAACATAGGCACTTGGAGCTATTAATTTCTCTATAAACGATTCTAAGGTTGCAATCCATATGTTTTAACATGCTGTTTTTCAGTTCCTTTTACCTAAAAATATTATTTTTAAGCTCTCCTTGTGATTTATTCTTTGGCTTATTTGTTATTTAGGAGTGCACTGTTTAATTTACATATATTTGTGATTTTCTTGTATTTTCTTCTATTGTTGATTTCTAATTTAATTGTATTTTGGTCAAAGAACATATTTTGTATTATTTCAATTATTTTGTATTTATTTAGGTTTGTTTTATAGTCTGGTATATGGTCACTCTGGAGAATGTCCCATGTACACTGCCCAGTTTTATATCCATTATTGAAAATGAGTTATTGAAGTCTCTATTATTGTGGAATGTGAGGTGAATATATGTTTATAATTGTTTGTTCTGCCCAATAGATTGACACTTTATAATTATAAAATATTATTTGTATCCTGTAACTTTTTTGTCTTAAAGTCTAATACATCAAATATTATCATAGGCAACCCAGCTCTTTTTTTTTTGGCTAGTGCTCGCGTGGTATGTTAGATTCCTAGTGCTGCCATGACAAAATACTACAAAGTAAATGGCTTTGAAGAACAGAATTTATTGTCTCAGTTCTGAAGACTAGAGGCCCAGATTCATTAATGGGTCTATGAGCTCTCTCTCTGTTTGTTCTACAGAAAGGTCCTTCCTGTCTCAGCTTCTTGCAGTCAAAAAAAAAAAAAAAACTGTTGCAGTTGAGTCAATTCCAACTCACAGCAACCCTATGGGATAGAGCGGAACTTTCTCATTGGGTTTTCAAAGAGTGGCTGGTGGATTCCAACTGCTGACATTTCAGTTAGGAGCTGAGCTATTAGCTACTGCACCGTCAGGGCTCCTTGTAGCTTCTTGTAGCCCTTTGCAATTCTTGGCATGCTTATGGATGCTTATAGATGTGTCTGCCTCCATCATCACCTGGCATCTGTCTTACTCTGTGTGTTTCTTTCCATCTCCCTGTCTGTTATCTCCTTTTAAGATACCACTCAGAATGGAATAGGGCTTATCCTACTCTGGTATGGCTTTAGTGACAATATCATCAGCTGCTCTTTGGAAACCCTATGGGGTGGTTCTACTCTGTCCTATATGGTCACTATGAGTTATAATCAACAGGATGGTGAAGGTTTTTCTTTTATCTTCCAAGAATAGCGCTATTTTCCCAAACAAGGTCACAACTTCCAGGTACAATTTTTAGCACTTCAACATATATATTTCGGAGACACTTTCAATCCGGAATACATGGCCTATCTTTTAAATCCTATTTTCAATCTATTTGTGTCTTTTAATCTAAAGAGTGCCTATAATAGACAGACATATATTTGGGTTAAGTTCTCTTTTTAGACTATGTTTCCAATCTCTGCCTTTCAATTGGGTTGTTTCACTGTTTAAATTTAATTACTGATAAAGTAAGACTTATGTCTTCCTTTTTTTAATATGCTTATGTCTTTTATTAGTCTACTTCTGGGTTGCTGGCTTCTTTTGTGTTAAATTGGTATGTCCTAGTGTACCTTTAAATTTATTTATTGTATCTTTTACAGCATACGTTTCAAGTTATTTTCTTAATGATTTCTTCGGAATTACAATTAGCATCTTAATGTAAAACCAACTAATTCAGATGAATAATGTCTTAATTTCAATAATGTTCAGTGTATCTTGATCCTGCTCATCCTTTCTACACAGCAAAGGCAGTGCTCAGAGGTCAGTAGTGATAGATGCACACATCAAAAATGAAGAAAGGGACAAAATCAAGACACTAGCTATGCAACTTGGACAGACTGAAAGAGAAGAGCAGAAGAAGTCCACAGCCATGGAAAGAAAGGAAATAATAAAAATCAGAGAGAAGTGAATGAAATAGAAAATAGAAAGGAGCAACAAAACCAAAAGTTGGTTCTATCAAAGGATCAACAAAATCAACAAACCATTGGTCAAATTGACAAAGGAAAAACAGGTGAAGACAAAAATAACCCAAATAAGACATAAAACGGGCGACACTACAACAGAGTTAACTGAAATAAAAAGGTTCATAACAGAGTACTATGAAATCTATACTCCAACAAATTTGAAAACCTAGAGGAAATGGACGAATTTCTAGAAACACACTATCTTCCTAAACTAACATAAACTGAGGTCTAAAATCTGGACACACCCATAACGAGAAGAGATTAAAAAGGCAATTTTAAAAAACTTCCAATAAAAAACAGCCTTGGCTCAGATGGCTTCACTGGAGAATTCTACCAAACATTCAAAGAAGAATTCACAGTAGTACTACTAAAACTATTTCAGAATACACAAAAAGGAAGGGATACTTCCTAACTGATTCTATGAAGACAGCATAACCCTGATACCAAAATCAGGCAAAGACACCACAAAAAAAGGAAAATTACAGACCAGTATCTCTCATGAATATAGATACAAAAAAATCTCCACAAAATTTTAGCCAATAGAATTCAGCATCATATTAAAAAAAAAAAACACCATGACCAAGTGGAATTCATACCAGGTATGCAACAATGATTCAACATTGGAGAAACAGTCAATGTCATCCACCACATAAATAAAACAGAAGAATCACAATAGACTCAGAAGAGTCATTTGATAAAGTATAACACCCATACCTGATAAAAACTCTCAATAAAATAGGTATAAAAAGGAAATTTCTCGACATAATAAAGGGCATCTAAACAAAACCAACAGCCAATATCATTCTCCACAGACAGTGGCTGAAAACATTCCCCCTGAGAACAGGAACAAAACAAGGATGCCCTTTATCACTACTGCTATTAAACATTGTGCTAGAAGACCTACAGCAATAAGAAAAAGAAATAAAGGACATTCAAATAGGCAAGGAAGAAGTAAAACTATCTCTATTTGAGGATGATACTATACTGTACATAAACATCCTCAAAGATACACAAGAAAACTACTGGAACTAATAGAAAGATTCTGCAGTAGAGCGGGATACAAGATAAACATAGAAAAAACTGTGGGATTCTTATACACCAATAAAAAGAACATGGAAAAGGAAACGAGTAAAGCAATACAATTTAAGATAAGTCCTAAAAAAATAAAATACTTAGGCATAAATCTAACCAGGATGTAAAGGATATATAAAAAAAAAAAAACTACAAAATCCTACTGCAAGAAATCAAAAGAGACCTACATAAATGGAAAAACATACCATGCACATGGATAGGTAGACTCAACATTGTGAAAATGTCAATTCTACCCAAAGCAATCTGCAAGTACAATGCAATGCCGGCCCAACAGCATTCTATAACAAGATGGAAAAACTAATCATTAAATTTATATGGAAAGGTAGAGGCCACAGATAAGTAAATCACTATTGAAGAAGAAGAATAAAGCAGGAGGCCTCATACTATTTGACCTCAGAAACTGCTCTACAGCTACAATAGTCAAAACAGCCTGGTATTGGTACAATGACAGACACAGTAATCAATGGCATTGAATCAAGTATGCAGATGTGAATCCACCCACTTATGGTCAACTGATCTTCAACAAAGGCCCAAAGTCCACTAAATGGGGAAAAGACAGTCTTTCTAACAATTGGTGCTGGCAAAACTAGATGTCCATCTGTAAAAAATGAAACAGAACCCATACTTCACACCGTACACAAAAACTAATTCAAAATAAGTCAAAGACCTAAATATGAAATAAAAAACTATAAAGATCATAGAAGAAAAAACAAGGTCAACACAAGAGTCCCTAATACATGGCATAAATGGCATACAAACCATAACCAACAATACACAAACACCAGAAGATAAGCTAGTAACTGGAATCTTCTAAAAATTAAACACTTATGCTCATCAAAAGATTTCACCAACCCAGCAAAATGAGAACCTATAGATTGGGAAAAAAATTTAGCTATGACAAGTCCAACAAAGTTGCAATCTCTAAAATCTGTAGGAAAATCCAGCACCTCTACAACAAAAAGACAAATAAACCAATTAAACTATGGACAAAGTATATGAACAGATACTTCTCTAAAGAAGACATTCACATGGCTAATAGACACATGAGAAAATATTTCCGATCGCTAGCCATTAGAGAAACATAAACGAAAACTACAGTGAGACACCATCTCACCCCAATATTACTGGCACTGATAAAAAAAAAAAACAGAAATTAACAAATATTGGAGAGGTTGTAGGGAGATTAGAACTCTTATGCACTGCTGGTGGGAACGCAAAATGGTACAACCATTTAGGAAAAAGATATGGTGGCTTCCTTAAAAAGCTAGAAATGGAAATACTACATGAGCCAGCTATCCCACTTCTAGGAATATATCCTAGAGAAATAAGAGCCATCATACAAACAGACATATGTGCACCCATGTTCATTGCGACATTATTAACAATAGGAAAAAGATGGACACAACCTAAGTGCCCATCAACAGAAGAATGGATAAAGAAACCATGGTACATACACAAATGAAATACTATGCAATAATAAAGAACAATGATGAATCTGTGAAACATCTTACAACATGGACGAATCCGGAGGACATTATGCTGAGTGAAATTCAATCATGAAAGGACAAATACTGCATGAGATCACTGTTAGAAAAACTCATGGAAAGGTTTACACACAGAAAAAACAATCTGTGATGGTTACGAGGGAGGAGAAAAGTGGGGAGAGAAAATCACTAAACAATAGGTAAGTGGTAAATTTGGTGAAGGGTCAGATACTACACAGTGCTAGGAAAGTCAGCACAACTTGACCAAGGCAAGGTCATGGAAGCTTCATAGACACATTCAAACTCCCAGAGGAACGGAATTACTGGGCTAAGGGCTGGGGACCATAGTCTCAGGGGACATCTAGCTCAATTGGCATAACATGATTTATAAAGAAAATGTTCTACATTCTACTTTGGTGAGCAACCTCTTGGGTCTTAGAAACATGTGAGCGGGTATCTAAGATACTTCTCTGGTCCCACGCCATCTGGAGCAAGAGAGAATGAAGAGAACGAAAGACACAAGGGAAAGATTTGTCCAAAGGACTAATGGACCACAAGTACCACGACCTCCACCAGACTGAGTCCAACACAACTAGATGGTGCTCAGCTACCTCGACCAACTGCTCTGATAGGGATCACAATAGAGGGTCCTTGGACAGAGCCGGAGAAAAATGTAGAACAAAATTCTAACTCACTAAAAAAGAGCAGACTTACTGGTCTGACAGAGAGGAATGGAAATAGAGAACTCAAGATTGAGAAGTGGACAGTGTTGACATGTCGTGGGGTTGGCAATCAATGTCACAAAACAATATGTGTATTAGTTGTTTAATGAGAAGCTAATTTGCTCTGTAAACCTATAGCACAATAATAAAAAGAACTGTATCTATAATGACAACAGCAACTCAAAAGATTTGATAGGAATCTTAGGGAACAGTGAGTTTATGTTGATGGGGGAGAAAGAACCCAGAAAATGAGGGTGAGAATGGTTGCACAACTTGAAGACTGTAATCAATGTCACTGAATTGTACATGTAGAAACTGTTGAATTGGTGTATGTTTTGCTAGGTATATTCCCAATGACAACAACAACAAAATGATTAAAACAAAAAAGAAGGAAAAAAAAAAGAGCTTGGCTGCTAACGAAAAAGTTGGCAGTTCAAATCCAAAGCAGCTCCTTGGATACCCTATGGGGCAGTTCTACTCTGTCTAGGGTCGCTGTGAGTCAGAATCGACTCAAAGGTAACAGATTTTTTTTTTTTTTTTTGGTTTATCACTTCAAAAATTGCCTCTCCTTTTTTTTTGCTTTCTCTTTCTGGAACCCCATTAATCCATCTGGTAGAAGTTCTCACCTTATTCTCTTTGTCTCTTACCCTCTTCTCTAGTTTTCCTTTAGTATTTCTCAAATATTCACTCTTCTGAGTTCTGTTCCAGTACACTAGCTCTTTCTTTGGCTATGTTAATCTGCTCTTAAACTCCTCCACTGAGTTATTAAGGAGAGCTTTAAATATCAGATTTTTTTCCTCAGTAATTCTAAGAACTTGAATCAAAATTACAATTCTTACTGTGATCTTTTGAATATATTAAGCATAGCTAATTTAACATTCGTGCCTTTTGAGTCTATTTTCTATAGCCACTCTTCCTCTGTTTTTATTGTTAGCTTTGTTTGATTTTATTTATATTGCTTTATCTGCTCATGTGCCAGGGTATTGTTTCTGATAGATAGGAGTTGTGTGACAAAGTTATAGAAATATAGTGGTGTTTAGGGCAATGATATCTTCCTACAGAGATTTTATGCTTTTCTTCTAGCAGATGATTAGGGACACTAATATTCAAAGGCATGTTAATCTAAATCCATGAATTGATGTAATTTGAAGCTTTTCTTTAGGGTAAAGGCTATCTTGTCCCCACTCTTATTTCTATGGCTTAACCTTTTAAATAAACTTTGAAAGTATAAAAGTTTTCTAGCTTCACAAACTTGGCAAGTCCTACACTACAGTTTTTGTTCTTTTTTTTTTAACCTGTTAGGAAGATTTCCTGATTTATCTGTTCAGCTACCTCTTCCATTACGGGCAGGGAAAAGTGACCTCCTTTGCTGGGATTATCATTCTGAATTCTTTAATATATTGTATTTTAATCCTAAAATACTTTGCTTTTTTTTTTTACTTTCCAATATCTTCAATAAAATTTATTATTATTTTTGCTTTCCTATTGTTTCTGTGCAAGGATTGTCCTGAACTAACTGAAAGTGAATACACTTGTTATCTATATTTTCAGATCTACCCTGAGCATAAACAACTGAGCCAATGCATCTGAGGCTGAGCGAGTTTAACAAACAGTTCTAGATGTCTTTTAAATTAATCAACGAGATGATATACCATTCTTTTGCCTATGTACTGTCATAAACCATAATTCTCATGAGAAAATTCACTTATGTGTATTTCCTCATTCATCTGAACTTGGAAGCTGGTTCCTCTACTGTATTAATTTACAAAGATATGAAAAATGGAAATAGTGCCAAGCTGTTTTCATGTCTTTGTAAGAGGATGCTAAGAAAATTTTCTTCTGGGTTGGCATTGTGGTTGACTTTCCAAAGCTATAAAAATCAAATGCTTAACCCTCGTGTCTTAATTATCTTGTCCTGCTATAACAGAAATACAATAAGTGGGTGACATTAACAAACACATTTATTTTCTCACATTTTAGGAGACTAGACAGAAGTTTGAATTCAGGGCACCAGCTCCGGAGGAAGGTGTTCTATCTGTGTCTCTTCGAGGGGTAGGTCCTTGTCTCTTTTCAGCTTCTGCTCCTTGGTTCCTTGGTGATCTTCAAGTGGCATGGTATCTACCTTCTCCCAACTATGCTTGCTGTCCCTGGCTTAATCAGCTCTTTTATATCTCAAAAAAGATTGATTTAAGACACATCCTACATTATTGGAAAACTTGGTGGTGCAGAGGTTAAGAGTTCTATTGCTAACCAAAAAGTTGCCAGTTTGAATCCACCAGCCACTCCTTGGAAACCACGTGAAGCAGTTCTACTTTTTCAAATAGGGTTGCTGTGAGTCAGAATAGACTGAATGGCAATGTTTATTTGTTTGTTTTTGCTACATTATTAACACAACGAAAAAACACATTCCCATATGGAATTATAACCACGGGTAGAGGGGTTAGGACTTGCAACAGATATTTTGGGGTAGACACAATTCAATTTATAACGCCCTACAGTCAAGATAATTTTGGGGTCAAGCAACCATTACAGAGCTAAATAACTGGCAGCTGGACAGATACTGCTCCCAGAAACCATTATCTAGAATCTCTCAATTTTTGATATACAGTGAAGTTTGCTAAAAGAGAAAGATTAACAGAACCATGTCATCATCAGCTTAGAAATGATTTTCCCTCCATTTTCTGTGAATGTTGCAACCTGACAATGACTCTCAAGGTCAAGTATAAAAGGTCTTAGAGAACCAGAGACATGAATATGCAGTGCTTCTGAGAATGACAGGCTTCTCTTTACAATGATTTGGTATATCACACTGTATTTGCTGCTCTGCCCTCTCAATGTGTTAGAAGAGAAAGAGAATTTCAGAGAGACATTTGGGCACAGAGAGTGAGCAGAAGTGAAGTAATCATTACAATCATTACTTGTTAAACCAAGAATATACAGGTTTCCCTTAGATCAATTAAACGTCAGAAAAGATAATCACACTTTAGGCATTTTTCAAGAACCCTTTCAAGTTTAGCTGCTTCCAGATTAAGGAACACTAATGCAATTTTCTATGTTGTGTACCTCAGAGTTAAATACTGGTGAGGGATTGGTTGTAGCACCGCAATTTGTGTGAAGTCCATTGAATTTACTCATATGCACCATATAGGAGTATCTGCATTTAGACACCCTCCCACAAAGATCCAATGTTAATCAAAAGAGATTTAAAGGAGCACCAGATAAATAAAAGGTGTTTGTCCTTTTCCATCTGTCTTCTGCCTTTGTCCCAATCACGAACTATCTCTGAGTAGAGAAGAGGCAATGAAAGGAGCCCAAGACTCCATCTAAATTTCAATGCCTGGCCGAAGCTAGTCGAATATGAAGCTGATATTTTTAAATTGACCAGACTAAACTCAATGTGACTAGCAAGTAATGGCTTTATAAGATATGAAATTAAGAACTGGGAAAGAAATTTCACCTGTGCACAATAGATTGGAGTGCCTAAAATATATATATATATATACATATGTGTGTATATATATATATATTTAAATATATATATATATATTATTTCACATATAAACAGGGAAAGTCATAGATTTGGAGCAAAACCTAAGCCCTTCATACTGTTGGATTCTTAAACACTAGTGTTACATTTAAATAAGGTTTCTTACTTTAAAAAAAAAAATCTATGTATATCTTTTATAGTTTTATCTCATGGTAAGCATAAAATAAAACAAACCCAGAGCTGTCGAGTCAATTCTGACTCATAGAGATTCTGTAGGACCGAGAAGAACTGCTCCCTAGAGTTTCCAAGGAGCACCTGGGGGATTCGAACTGCCAACCCTTTGGTTTGCAGCTGTAGCACTTAAGCACTACGGCACCAGGGTTTCCAAGGTAAGCACATGGCATAAAAACTAAATTATTTTCATCTTTATTTTTAAAAAATGAGGACACTGAAGTTGGAAAAGCTAAGGTGCCTAATTTTCTTATGTTTTTATTGATGGTAAGTTGAAAGTTAGGTATCATAACTCAGTGCTTCAATAACACTCATTATTTATTTAACCAGAAAAAAGTACCTTATTGCTTATAATGTATTAAATAATTAAGAATACAGCAAATTTAATTCAATTTCAGATGGAACCCCAAATCTACATACATGGATAAGTATTTTTCTTTTTGTCTGTAGTTGCAAAGACTGTCGTTTACTTAGTTTGCTCAGAATGACAGCTATTATTCCAGCATGCCAGATGCCAATCAAGTTTAAAAACATAAAGTGTAGTCACGCAGAATGATTACTACATATGTCGTTAAAAAAAAATAAAAAGAACTGTTGCTGTCCAGTCAATGGCAACCTCATGTGCCTAAAAATCGAAATGTGCTTCATAGGGTTTTCAATGGCTTATGTTTTGGAAGTAGATTTCCAAGCCTTTCTTCTGAAGCAGTTTTGGCTGGACTCGAATCTCCAACCTTTTGTTTAGCAGTTGAGTGCAGCATTAACAGTTTGTACCACCCAAGGAACCCACTATGAAAGAGGGGTGTGTAAAAATAATTAAGCTTTTATACTTGGTCGTGTGTGTAATATTTTTAAGTATTAACTAAATGTTAGTTATTAATGGAATGTCTACTTATGCAAGGCTTTGCAATGTAACAAATTTTTCTCTTTATCTGCTGTCTCTATCATGACTGTAATCTTAATATAATACATAAAAGTAACAATGATTCTGCCTTCCTTACTGCTGTAACGTTTTTAACAAATTCTGAATAATGTGGGCAAGCCTATTATATTTATAACCTTAATATTTTTATGTGCCTGTACAGTGTATTCTTCATAGAGATATTATGGAATTTATATACAATTGGATTATAATCATCAATTTACTTTTTTTCCTTACACTGGATATGAACAAGCACAAAAGCCATTCTTTTCCATCACTGAATCATTTCCTACGTAGATACTGAAATTTGGGAATAAAGAGATGAATAAATACATGAATAAAAGGGATACGTAAAAGATCTCTGAGACTATTTAAATCACAGACAAGTGTAAGGTATCATCAAGACTTTCAGGTTTTAAATTCCTCAGAGAGAAGTCACCATGTTCCTTTCTCATATTGGAACGCATTGTGTTCCAGATCTTAAAAGCATATAGATACATATAAAGACCAAAACTTATTTGAATTATACTAAAAATCTGCATAACAACACTTTTCATGATTTGACAAGTATTTCAAGTTTTTTTAAATTTTCTTATACTTCACTTTGTAAGTAGTCTACAATTTAACAATGAAGTCTGTTAAACAAAATTTTCTAGTCAACATAATTTGGGAGAACAAGAAAAGAAAATTTGAAATTGTAATTCTTCTAAAATATAGCCTTTAATTAATGTTTTATATTTTAAGCCACATGAATCATTGTCACCACACTGTTCATATAACTTGTGGGGTTCATATAATTAAAATAATCATAAAACCAAAACCCACTGGCTTCGATTCCGACTCCTAGCGACCCTGTAGGACAGAGTAGAACTGCCCCATAAAGTTTCCAAGGAGTGCCTGGCAGATTCGAATTGCTGACCTCTCGGTTAGCAGCCTTAGCACTTAACCAGTACTCCACCAGGCTTTCCAAAATAATCATAGTGTAGCCTAAATTTATTTTTGTAGTTTGCAACGCGGAACTTTCATAATTTACAGAAAAATAGAAGTGAAATGTGTTTTAGTTTTAGTGCATTTACTTTGCATGTTTTAGAAAAACTATGAATATCTCCTAAGAAGTCTTGAAAACATGAAAATTTTATAAAAATTACTTAATATCATGATCAATATTTATCCAGAAAATATACATTAAATTTCACAAAGTATAAAGCTCTGTATTCAAAGTGCAACACAATAGTATGTATTGAACTGAATTTAATGAACAATGACACAGAGCGTGGAAATTCTATAAACATTACTGAAAACGCTGTCAATATGCATCTTGAAAATACACAAGAAATTACATACATTAGAAACACTACATTTGAAGTACAAAGCAATAATAACTGTCTTTTAAGAGCTGAGAAAATAAACAGAATTAAAATAACTTTACTCCATCTTAACTACAGTGTGCCTTCAAGGAAAATGTAAGGTTTTCAGAAAATTCAGTAGGAGAAATAAGCTTTAAAAAAATTAAAAAAAAAAAGCTTTACCATATTTTAAAATATCTTAATAGACACTTCACTGGAGAAACTCAGGCACAGAAGTTAAAGTGAGGGATTTGCAAAATATCAGATCAAATGATGTGACAGGTAAAGAGACTCTAAAAGAACAAGCATACCTGTACAAACAACTATGAATTTCAGGTTTATATTTAATTGCTCTTTATACGCCCCCCCCCCAAAAAAAACCGTTAGTGTGGAGTCGATTCCAACTCACGTCAACCACATGTATCTATATTTTTGCTAAAAAAAAAAAACCTCCCAATTTAGAAAACACTATGTTCTGGAGGAACTTTTTGAAGACTTGTTTTACTTCCTGGTTCCTCAGGGAATAAATGAAGGGGTTCTGCACGGGGGCAACAGAGGTGTTGACAATAGCAACTCCTTTGGTCAATGATGCTTTTCTTTTGTACAGGGATTGGCATACATGAAGATGCAGCTTCCATAAGAGGTGGAAATGACAGTCATGTGGGAGGAACAAGTGGAGAAAGTTTTTTTTCTCTTACTGGAAGATCGGATTCTCAGAATAGTCCTGATGACACACATGTAGGACAAAATCATTAATGCCAATGTGAATAGCAAAGTAACCAAAGCCAAGTAAAAACCAATTACTTCTAGGAGCCATGTATTTGAACAAGATAGTTCTAAGAGGGGAAAATAGTCGCATGCAAAGTGATCGATGACTTTGGAAGCACAGTAATCCGGGGGTGGGGAGAAGAAGCATAAGGGGTGGGAATATGGTCAGAAACCCTCTCAGCCACACACATGACACAAGCAGGGAGCAGAGTTTCCTGTTCGTGCTGCGTGTGTAATGCAGCGGCTTGCAGATGGCCACAAAGGAGTCATAGGACATGGCCGTCAGAATGTAAAATTCTGTCACTCTCATGAAAATAAAGAAGAGTTGAGCTGCACAGTTGTTATAGGAAATGGTCTTATCCCTGGTGATAACTGCACCCAGACATCTGGGAATGCATACAGTTGTAAAGGAGATTTCTAGGAAGGAGACGTTGTGGAGGAAGAAATACATAGGTGTCTGTAGATGGGAGTTCACCGAGGTTAGGGTGGTGAGAGTCAGGTTTCCAGTGAAGCTTAATACATATGTGATAAATAGAAAGAGGAAGGTCACAATCTGAAAGTCAGGATCATCAGAAAGGCCTAGGAGGACAAGCTCTGTGACCACTGTGTAGTTGTTCATTTCTCTCTCTCTCTTCAATTTTTCTTCTTTTAATCCCATTTAGACAAAAATAGTATTAAGGGGAAGAGGTGAAACATATAATTCATCATGATCAGCATCATCATCTCCAATATTCTAAAATATCCTGTATAATCCATGCAATTTTTTTTCTTATTTTTAAGGTCTTGTTGGCATTCTTTTAATACACATTTATTAGTTCTTTTATATTAAAATACAGTAGTAGATAGGAAATCTTCACACAACAAAGCACAATTTGGGAGACAATGAGTAAAATAATTGTCATTTTATGTCCTATTTATGCAAACTCTGATTACAATTTTGTTGAAACAGTCATAAGAATTACATAGCCCTTTCTTTTCACTTAGATAATTTATTAGACAATCTATCTCCTAGAAACAGAAATGGGTTACTTTAACTTACCAAAAAGTAAAAGTCAAACTTAGAAGCCTGAAGTAACAACTCATTATTTTTTTTAGGATGTAAGAAATCAGTTGCCTTATTACAAGTAATATATTTAAATTTTTAACCTTAAGATTTATGGGTCTAATTGCCAAGACCATATGAGTACACTAAATACAATTGCTACAAGAGAGAATAAGTAACCCAATTATTTAAAAAATAGGAAAATTTCAATTACTCACTGGTTTGTCTTCTTATTCCATCACGATCTTTAATGTTCCACATTCTGTATGGCTTCCTAAAAATGTACATGTATGTATTTAAATATAAACATTTTTATTATTGAACTGAAAGAGGCATAATGTATTTATTTTTCATTTTGACTGAAGCACAAATTGAAAAGTGACTGCTAGCCTTATATCAACTCTGTCACTGGATTACAGCTCATTGCATTTTCCATGAAATTATCTTCCTGAGTGTCTTAGTCTAATGCTGCTGTAACAGAAATAACACAAGTGGATGGGCTTTAACAAAGAGAAATTTATTTCTTCACAGTGAAGTAGGGTAAAAGTCCAAATTCAGGGCATCAATCTTCCCCCAGATTAGGAGCTTCTCCATGGATGGACCCCAAGTCCAAAGGACTCGCTCTGCTCCTGGTACTGTTATCTTGGTGGTATGAGGTCCCACATTTTCTGCTTGTTTCCCTTCCTTTCATCTCCTGTAAGATAAAAGGTGGTGTAGGCCATACCCCAGGGAAACTCTCTTTACATTGGATCAGGGATGTGACCTGGGTAAGGGTGTTACAATCGTACCCTAATAGTTTTTAACATAAAATTACAATCACCAGATGAAGAACAACCACACAATACTGGGAATCATGGTCTAATCAATTTGACACGTATTATTAGGGTACACAATTCAATCCATGACACTGAGTTATTAAGCTTTTTGGAAAAAAAAATGTTTCATTCCCTTGTAATTCTATCTCACAGTTATCTTCTCCATAAGTCCACTTATCCAAATGGATATCCAGAAAATTTAAGAAAAACTTCTTCCATTTTGCTAAGCTACTCTGTTAGTTCTCACCTATTCAAATGCTATTTTGAATGTAGTAATAGTTTATCAATTCTTAGAATGTACATGTATGTATTTAAATATAAACATTTAAATTTAAATTAAAATCTTGACAGCTATCTCCTTTTGATTTTAGAGAGTAAAATTTCTGTTGTGAAGAATAAAATGTAAAATCATTGCATACCTTCCAACAACTAGCAACATTCACGCTAATCATATTTTATTTTATAATGGCTTAAAGGCAGTTTTTCAGGACATAAAAAGTAGAACGTCAGAAACCTTCAAAAGATGTGGAACTATTTTTAACCTCAGCAAAGACTGTGTACTGATCTCCTGGAAACCAGACAAAGTCAGGCCACATCTCTGCTATATTATAGACCATAAGGGAAATCTGGAAGGGGCCCTTGCATTTCTCAGTAACCTGCTCACTCCTCTCCCTAGCAGATCTCTCTTGAGAAGAGTTATGTTCATCCTTGCATCCCACAGAGGACCTGAGATGGTGACTTCTATGCAATATTTATATCCATTAATAAGTTGCTTAATATTCATCCTTTCTTCATATTTTATGAGTAATAAAAAAAGAAACCCACTCTCTTATCAAAGGTGAAATTTTGATCGAACTTGTAAAGAATCGTCTTCATTAGAAATGTGAAAGTTTTGAACATACGCCTTTCAATTAGCAGCTGAGAGTGTTAACCATTTGCAATAACCAGAGACTCCCATTATTAAAATACACTTCTTTATTTGTCTAAACCTAGTAAATATATACAATTTCAGAACTGTTAAACCATATACCTATAATTTTACCACTGCAAGCTCAGTATTTGTGATCTATTTCTCTTGGTTTTAGAGCATCCAAAAGATTTTGTTCACCCTGGCTGGGCTAAGATGGTAGAATATACAGATACCTCTGGCGAACCCTCTATACAACAAAGACACAAAAAACCAAGTGAAACAAGTATATTTATGACAAGCTAGAAGCCCTGAGCATCGAAGGCAAGCTTAGAAAAAGAACAGAGGGGAAGGGGGAAGAAGAGACAGTACAGGAGCAGAGAGGAGTTACTGGGCCTGAATCTCGGAAAGCCCTCAGGCATCATTCCGGAGTGGCGGTAGTGTGTTGGTACTAGCATTTTGCCACAGTTTCCTTAGGGAGAAGCAGTCAGCCACACAGCCTACTCATACCTTTGGAACAGGAGAAGAGTGGCGCTCTCAGCAAAAGCTAAGTACTTCTGTATATTTTACCACACCCCCCACTCACAAGCCAGCTTCAGCGGCTGAATTCCTTGGGCCTGAGATAGGCACTGTTGAGTGCCTAGAGGCATCCTCCCAGCCATGGAGAAGGAAAAAAATTGCAATTGGAGGGAAAGATAATTTGCCAGCTCCACTAACCAGGGGAGCTCAGCACAGAAGCCGCTCCTGTCCAGACATAAACGGTCCATGGACTTTGAGCACCTTTCCCCTCTGCATGGACCTGTGTGGGCCTATTTCAGGAGACTAGACCCTTGTTGGCAGACTCTAACCATTTCAGCTGTGTGGTGGAGAGGTGGGTGATGTTTGGCATTGCTTTGCCCATTAAACAGGGTCCTCACCTACCCACATGATGGGCCTAAGAACTGATACCTCCACTCAGGTCACCCAGCCACCCACTACAGGGTTCCAAGGATAACTAGTACCTCCCAGTCTTTACAACCAAAAATATTAGGAGTCCATGGTCCGTCTGAAGAACCAACCCACCTGCGCACTCTAGGGAACAGGGATGCACTTTCCTCAGAGACACTCGGGGGTCAGTTCTCAGCCCCATGCCTTGTTCAGAGCGTGACCCCCGCTACAATCAGATATTGGTATATACACCAATCACCACTGCCCCTCTAAGACTGTAGGACAGAGCCTGTACCACACACTTCATGATCAGCTACCTGGACACCTGAGCTGAATTCATACAAGAAAAGTGAATGGACTCCTAGAATCATATAACTGATAACAGCTCTTTCCATCTGGGGACAGGACGTCAGAGTTCCAAAGGTAAAAATAATCAAGCTAGATCACTCAAACAACCCATTTGGGCATATCAAAACAAAACAAAGCAAGAGGCTACGGCACAGTAAGCAGGAATAAACTATTATAATAACTTATAGATGGCTCAGAGACAACAGTCAATATCAAGTCACATAAAGAAACAGACCATGATCAACTCAATAAGCTCTCAAAACGAAGAATCCAGGGATCTTCTAGATAAAAGTGCATTCCTGGAATTACCAGAGGCAAAATAAAAAGATTAATATACAGAACTCTTCAGGACATCAGGAAGGAAATGAGACAATACACAGAACATGCCAAGAAACACACAAATAAAGCAATTGATTAAATTAAAAAGATTATTCAGAAACATAATGAAAAATTTAATAAGCTGGAAAAATCCATAGACAGACAGCAATCAGAAATTCAGAAGATTAACAATAAAATTACAGAATTACATGACTCAACAGAAAATCAGAGAAGCAGAATTGAGCAAGTAGGAGCCATAATTTCTCAACTTGAACATAAATCACTTGGCAGTAACATATTTGAAGAAATATCTGATAAAAGAATTTTAAAAAATGAAGAAACTTCAAGAATCATGTGGGACTCTATCAAGAGAAATAACCTGCGAGGGACTGGAGAACAGGGAGGGATAACAGAAAATACGGAGAGAATTGTTGATTTGTTGGCAGAAAACTTTCCTGATATTATGAAAGATGAGAAGATATCTATCTAAGATGCTTATTGAACTCCACATAAGGTAGATGTTAAAAGATAGTCACCAAGATATATTATAATCAAACCTGCCAAAACCAAAGATAGAGTATTTTAATAAACAAAAAGTCACCTACAAAGGAGAGTCAATAAGAATAAGCTCAGATTTTACTATGCAGAAACCATGCAGGCAAGAAGGCAATGGGATGAGTTATTTTAAAATATTGAAGGAAAAAAATTGCCAACCAAGAATCATATATCCAGCAAAACTGTCTCTTAAATACAAAGGTGAAATTAGGACATATCCAGATAAACAGAAGTTTAGGGAATTCATAAAAACCAACCAAAACTACAAGAAATACTAAAGGAAGTTCTTTTGTTAGAAAATCAATAACATCAGACATCAACCCAAGACTAGAACACTGGGCAGAACGACCAGAAGTCAACCCAGGCAGGGAAAAAAAAAAGCAAGAAAAAAAACTCAACATTTAAACAGTAAGAGGGACTAAGAAATGTAATCATAGATCTTCCATACGGACAGGAAGATATGGCGATAGAAAGAAGTGAAAGTAAGGTTTAAATTTAGAAAACTAGGGGTAAATTTAATCTGTATGCTGAACAAATAATCCGAGAAGCTGGACTATATGAAGAAGAACGGGGCATCAGGATTTGAGGAAGACTCATTAACAACCTGTGTTATGCAGATGATACAACCTTGCTTGCTGAAAGTGAAAAGGACTTGAAGCACTTACTAATGAAGATCAAAGCCCACAGACTTCAGTATGGATTACACCTCAACACAAAGAAAACAAAAATCCTCACAACTGGACCAATGAGCAACATCAAGATAAATGGAGAAAAGATTGAAGTTGTCAAGGATTTCATTTTACTTGCATCCACAATCAACAGCCACGGAAGCAGCAGTCAAGAAATCAAAACACGCATTGTATTGCACAAATCTGCTGCAAAGGACCTCTTCAAAGTGTTGAAGAGCAAAGATGTCACCCTGAAGACTAAGGTGCGCCTGACCCAAGCCATGGTATTTTTAATCGCATCATATGCATGTGAAAGCTGGACAATGAATAAGGAAGACAGAAGAAGAGTTGACGCCTTTGAATTGTGGTGTTGGCGAAGAATATTGAATATACCATGGACTGCCAAAAGAACGAACACATCTGTCTTGGAAGAAGTGCAGCCAGAATGCTCCTTAGAGGCAAGGATGGTGAGACTGCGTCTTACATACTTTGGACATGTTGTCAGGAGGGATGAGTCCCAGGAGAAGGACGTCATGCTTGGCAGAGTACAGGGTCAGCGGAAAAGAGGAAGACCCTCAAAGAGGTGGATTGACACAGTGGCTGCAACAATGAGCTCAAGCATAACAACTACTGTAAGGATGGCGCAGGACCGGGTAGTGTTTTGTTCTGTTGTGCATAGGGTCGCTATGAGTCGGAACTGACTCGACGGCACCTAAAAACAACAACAACAGGGGTAAATAATAAGGTAACCAAAAGGACACAAAGTATTGTACCCATCAAAATAAAATACAAGAAAAAAATACTCAGCAGAAACAAAATCAAAAACAATGAATATGAGGAAAGGACTATATATAATCTACTCAGCACATAAAATTAAGTGGGAAAAAGAAACTGTTGACAACACACACAAAAAGACATCAAAATGATAACACTAAATTCATACTTATCCATAATGACGCTGAATGTAAAAGGACTAAATGTACCAATAAAGAGACAGAGAGTGGCAAAATGGATTAAAAAACACGATCTGTCTATATGCTGCCTACAAGAGACACCTTAGACTTCGAGACACAAACAAACTAAAACTCAAAGGATGGAAAAAGTATATCAAGCAAACAACAATCAAAAAAGAGCAGGAGTTGCAATATTAATTTCTGACAAACAGGCTTTAAAGTTAAGTCCATCATAAAGGATAAGGAACGACACTATCTAATGATTAAAGGAACAGTAATACCAAGAAGATATAACCATATTTAATGTTTATGCACCCAATGATAGGACTAAAAGATACATAAAACAAACTCTATCAGCATTGAAAAGTGAGATAGACAGCTCCACAATAATAGTAGGAGACTTCAACACATCACTTTCAGGAAAGGACAGGACATCCAGAACGAAGATCAATAAAGACGCAGAAGATCTAAATGCCACAATCAACCAACATGACCTCATAGACCTATAACAAACAGGTATACTTTCTTTTCTAGTGCACATGGAACATTCTCTAGAATAGACCACATATTAGGTCATAAAGCAAGCCTTAGCAGAATCCAAAACGTCGAAATATTACAAAGCATCTTCTCTGACCATAACGTTATAAAAGTGGAAATCAATAACAGAAAAAACAGGGAAAAGAAATCAAACTCTTGGAAACTGAACAATACCCTGCTCAAAAAAGATTGGATTATAGAAGACATTAAGGATGAAATAAAGGATTGCATAGAATTCAATGAGAATGAAAACACTTCCTATCAGAACCTTTTGGACACAGTGAAAACAGTGCTCAGAGGTGAATTTATATCAATAAATACACACATACAAAAAAGAAGAAGGGGCCAAAATCTAAGAATTATCCCTACAACTTTAATAAATACAAAGAAAACAACAAAAGAAACCCTCAAGCACCAGAAGAAAACATTTAATAAAAATTAGAGCTGAACTAAATGAAATAGAAAACAGAAAAACAATTGAAAGAATTAACAAGACCAAAAAGTGGTTCTTTGAAAAAATCAAAAAAATTCATAAACCATAGGCCAAACTCACAAAAGAAAAACAGGAGAGGAAACAAATAACCCGAATAAGAATTGAGATGGGTGATATTACAACAGACTCAACTGAAATTAAAAGAATCATATCAGATTACTATGAAAAATTGTACTCTAACGAATTGGAAATCCTGGAAGAAATGGATGAATTCCTAGAAACACACTATCTACCTAAACTAACACAAACACAGGTAGAAGAGCTAAATTGACAGATAACAAAAGAAGAGATTGCAAAGATAATCAAAAAACTCCCCCCAAAAAATCCTGGCTCTGACAGCTTCACTGCACGGTTCTACTAGACTTTCAGAGAAGAGGTAACTCCACTACTAGTAAAGGTATTTCAGATCATAGAAGAGGACGGAATACTCCCAAACTCATTCTATGAAGCCAGCATATCCCTGATACCAAAACGAGCTGAAGACACCACAAAAAAAGAAAATTACAGACCTATGTTCCACATGAACTGATACGCAACAATCCTCAACAAAATTCTAGCCAATAGAATTCAACAACATGTCAAAAAAACAATTCACCATGACCAAGTGGGATTCATACCAGGTATGCAGGGATGGTTCAACATTGGAAAAACAATTAATGTAATCCACTATGTAAATAAATAAAAGAGAAGAATCACATGAATTTATCAACTGATGCAGAAAAGGGATTTGACAAATTCAACATCCATTCAGGATAAAAACTCTCAGCAAAATAGGAATAGAAGGAAAATTCCTCAACATAATAAAGGGCATTTGTACAAAAAAAAAAAAAAATCAACAGCCAACATCATCCTAAATGGAGAGAGCCTGAAAGCATTCCCATTGAGATAGGGAACCAGACAAGGATACCCTTTATCACCACTGTTATTCAACATTTTGCTGGAGGTCCTAGCCAGAGCAATTAGGCTAGATAAAGAAACAAAGGGCATCCAGATTGGCAAGGAAGAAGAAAAATTATATCTATTTGTAGACAACATGATCTTATACACAGAAAACCCTAAGGAATCCTCCAGAAAACTGCTGAAACTAATAGAAGAGTTCGGCAGAGTATTGGGATACAAGATAAACATACAAAAAAACACTCTTTTGTGGTTACGAGAGGGGGGAGGGGGGAGGGGGAGAGAGGGGCATTCACTAATCAGATAGTGTATAAGAACTACTTTAGGTGAAGGGAAAGACAGCACACAATACAGGGGAGGTCAGCACAATTGGACTAAACCAAAAACAAAGAAGTTTCCTGAATAAACTGAATGTTTCGAAGGTCAGCGTAGCAGGGGCAGTGGTTTGGGGACCATGGTTTCAGGGGACATCTAAGCCAATTGGCATAATAAAATCTATTAAGAAAACATTCTGCATCCCACTTTGAAGAGTGGTGTCTGGGGTCTTAAATGCTAGCAAGCAGCCATCTAAGATGCATCAATTGGTCTCAACCCACCTGGATCAAAGGAGAATGAAGAATACCAAGGACACAAGGTAATTATGAGCCCAAGAGACAGAAAGGACCACATGAACCAGAGACTACATCAGCCTGAGATCAGAAGAACTAGATGGTGCCCAGCTACGACTGATGACTGCCCCCTGACAGGGAACACAACAGAGAACCCCTGAGGGAGCAGGAGAACAGTCGGATGCAGACCCCAAATTCTCATAAGATCAGACTTAATGGTCTGACTGAGACTGGAAGGACCGCAGTGGTCATGATCCCCAGACCTTCTTTTGCCCCAGGACAGGAACCATTCCTGAAGCCAGCTCTTCAGACACGGATTGGACTGGACAATGAGTTGGAGAGGGATGCTGGTGAGGAGTAAGCTTCTTGGAACAGGTGGACACTTGAGACCGTGTTAGCATCTCCTGCCTGGAGGGGAGATGAGAGTGTGGAGGGTGTTAGAAGCTGGTGAAAAGCACATGAAAAGAGAGAGTGGAGGGAGAGAGTGGGCTGTCTCATTAGGGGGAGAGTAATTGGGAGTGTGTAGCAAGGTGTATATGGGTTTCTGTGTGAAAGACTGGCTTGATTTGTAAACTTTCACTTAAAGCACAATAAAAATTATTTTCGAAAAAAAGCTAGAAATAGAACTACCATAAGATTCAGCAATCCCACTCCTTGGAATATATCCTAGAGAAATAAGAGCCTTTACATGAACAGATATATGCACACCCATGTTCATTGCAGCACTATTTACAATAGCAAAAAGACGGAAGCAACCAAGTTGCCCACCAATGGATGAAAGGATAAATAAATTATGGTATTCCACACAATGGAATACTACACATCGATACAGAACAGTGATGAATCTGTGAAACCTTTCATAACACGGAGGAATCTGGACAGCATTATGCTGAGTGAAATTAGTCAGTTGCAAAAGGGCAAATATTTTATAAGATCACTATTATAAGAACTCAAGAAATAGTTTAAACACAGAAGAATATATTCTTTGATGGTTTAGAGAGGGGGAGGTAGGGAGGGTGGGAGAGAGGTATTCCCTAATTAGATAGTACAAAAGACCTACTTTAGGTGATGGGAAAGATAACACAATACAGGCAAGGTCAGCACAACTGGACTAAAAGAAAAGCAGAGACGTTTCCAGAATAAACTGAATGCTGTGAAGGTCAGCGTAGCAGGCGCAGGGGTTTGGGGACCATGGTTTCAGGGGACAACTAAGCCAATTGGCATAATAAAATCTACTAAGAAAACATTCTACTTCCCATCTTGGAGAGAGGTGTCTGGGGTCTTAAACGCTAGAAGCGGCCGTCTAAGATGGATCAATTGGTCTCAACCCACCTGGATCAAAGGAGAATGAATAACACCAAGGACACAAGGTAATTACAAGCCCAAGAGACAGAAAGGGCCACTTAAAGCAGAGACTACATCAGCCTGAGACCAGAAGAGCTAGATTGTGCCCAGCTACAATCGATGAGTGTCCTGACAGGGAACACAACAGAGAAGCCCTGAGGGAGCAGGAGAGCAGTGGGATAGAGACCCCAAATTCTCATAAAAAGACCAGACTTAATGTTCTGACTGAGACTAGAAGGACCCTGGTGGTCATGGACCCCAGACCTTCTGTTGGCCCAGGATAGGAACCATTTCCAAAGCCAACTCTTCAAACAGGGATTGGGCTGGACAATGGATTGGAGAGGGATGCTGGCGAGGTGTGAGCTTCTTAGATCAGGTGGACACTTGAGACTATGTTGGCATCTCCTCCCTGGAGGGGAAATGAGAGGGTAGAGGGAGTTAGAAGCTTGTGAAATGTACATGAAAAGAGAGAGGGGAAGGAGTGAGCTGGCTGTCCCATTAGGGGGAGAGCAATTGGGAGTATGTAGCAAGGTGAATATAAGTTTTTGTGTGAGAGACTGACTTGATTTGCAAACTTTCACTTAAAGCACAATAAAATTTTTTTTTTTTAATTTTGTTTATCAAAACTATTCAGGATAGTGATTTTCTTACTTGCCTTCTCATTTGTTAGAAAAAAAAAACCCAGTGCCATCTCATTTGTTAAATATCTCATTAATTCACAAAAAAATAATTTCAATCTGCACTGCATTTTGAGTTCACCAACATCCTGGTAATTATTTTTAACTCACAGTCTATAAAAATAGTGCTTTGCTGTTATGTGGATGTTGAAAAATGCTTGGAGTCATGCATCCACGTGCATCATCTCACAGTTTTTATGTTATACTTATTTAGTTAACCTTTTTTTCCTGTCACGACTCCTGCCAAACTCTGTTTTGTTATCAATCCCTATATTTTTGTCTCTCTAGAAACCCATACAAATAGGGTCATACAATATAAAGCCTTGAGTCTGGCTTCCTTCACTTAGAAAAACAAACTTGTGTTTCAGCCATGTTGATTTGTGAATCAAGAATTTATTCCTTTATAATTTTGGATTAGTTTTCCGTTATATGGATATTTCACAGTTTGTTCATCCATTCACCTACCAAAGCACATTAGAATGGTCTCCAGTTTTTGGTGATTATAAATAAAGATGTTACATGCGCTATCATAGATATATTTTTGTAAATATAAGTTCTCAGTTCAATTGGGCAAAACACGTAGGAGTGGGATTGCTGAGTTCCACGGTAAGTGTATGTTGAACATAATAAGAAACTGTCCAACTTTTCCAAAAAGTCACCCTGCCATTTTGCATTCCACCAGAAGTGTGTGAGAGTTCCTGTTTCTCCACGTTCTCTGCAACATTTTGAGGTTTTTTTTTTTTTTTTTTGACTCTAGTTGTTCTAAGAGGTAAATGAAACTGTCACATTGTGGTTTTAAGCTTTATATTTTCCTTCTGTACAATGATGCTGAGTGTTTTTTTCTGTGCTTGTTGGTATCAATAAACTGATTTTGATGAGATTTCTCTTTCCATTTTTTTATACATATATTTTTCCTTTATTTTGAGCTTGAGCATTCTTTGTATGTTCTACATATACATCCTTTATCAGAGAAGTGATTTGGGAATGCCCAATTTAATTCTTTGACTTGCTATTTTATTCTCTTAACAGTGTCTTTCACAGAGGAAAGGTTTATAATTTTGATAAAATCCATTATCAATTTTGGTTATCCATCATGTTCTTGATGTTATATCTAAAACTTGTTGCTTAATTCAAAGTTACACAATTTTCTCCTAGTTTCTCTTCTTGAATCATTCTATTTTTACATATCATTTTGCTTGCAAAATCTGGACAACGAATAAGGAAGACCAAAGAGGAATTGATACCTTTGAATTATGATGTTGGCAAGAAAGACAAACAAATCTGTCTTGGAAGAAATATAGGCAGAGGGCTCCTTTGAAGTGAGGATGGTGAGACTTGTCACATACTTTGGATGTGTTATCAGGAGTGACCAGTCCCTGGAAAATGACATGATGCTTGCTAAAGGAGAAGGTCAGTGTGCTAGGCCGTGTTCTCTAGAGAAGCAAAACCAGTAAATTGTATAAATAAATATATATAGAGAGAGAGATTTATATCAAGGAAACAGCTCATACAATTGTAGAAGCCAGAATATTCCAAGTCCATGGATCAGAATAGAGGATTCTCCTGATTCACGTAGCTTCAGGAGCTGGCAAACCCAAGATCGGTAGGTTGGAGAGCAGGGCTCTCGTTCACAGGCTGTGAAGATCAATGAATCTCAAGGTCGAAATGTAAGCTGCTAGCTCAAGTCCCGGGAACTGGGAGTCAGAGGAACAGGAGACAGCTGCAGGATTCTGAGCAGGCAAAGGCCAGAACATCCGCTTGTATTCAGATGCAGACCACACACCTAAAGAAACTCCCTTTCAACTGATTGGCTACTCATAGAAGATCCCATCATGGGGTGATCACATATAAACACTGAGAATCATGGCCTAACCAAGTTGACACATAATCTTATCCATCACAGTCAGTAAAAAGAGGAAGACCTTCAGCGAGATAGATTGACAGAGTGGCTACAACAATAGGCTCAAACGTAACAATTGTGAGGATGATGCAGGACGAGTCAGTGATTCGTTCTGTTGTATGTAGGGTCACTGTGAGTTGGAACTGACAGGATAGCACCTAATAACACATATCATTTAGATATGTTTTCCATTTAGAGTAGTTTTACGTATAAAGTGCAAACTGTGAGTTCATATTAATTTTTTCATTCATTCTGATTTCTCCCTTTTTTTCCTATAAGAATGACAAATTGCCTAACATCTTTAACAACAAGAATTGTGAGGATGGCACAGGACTGGGCAGTGTTTCCTTCTGTTCTACGTAGGATCACTATGAGTTGAAACCAACTTGATGGCACCTAGCAACAAAAACATTTTGGGGGGCACAGTCATCATTGTGAATGCAGAGAATATAGGTGTGACAAGAAATAATATCCTTACCTTCATTAATGTTTTACACTGGCAGACATATGATGTTTACATTTTTAAACTCCTGATGCATACAGCATTGTCATTTCATACATTATTTTATTTTAATTTTTATTGTGCTTTAAGTGAAAGTTTACAAATCAAATCAGTCTCTCATACAAAAATTTATATACACCTTCCTAGTTGCTCTCCCCCAAATGAGACAGCACAATCCTTCCCTCTAATCTCTATTTTTCATGTCTCTTTGGCCAGGTTCTGACCCCCTCTGCCATCTCATCTCCTGCCAGACAGGAGCTGCCCACGTAGTCTCATATGTCTATTTGATCCAAGAAGTTCAACCTTTACCAGCATCGTTTTCTATCCCATAGTCCAGTCCAGTACCTGTCTGAAGAGTTAGCTTTGGGAATGGTTCCTGTGTTGGGTTAACAGAAGGTCTGGGGACCTTCTAGTCTCAGTCAGGCCATTAAGTCTGGTCTATTTATGAGAACTTGACATCTGCATCCCACTGCTCTCATGCTGCCTCAGGAGATCTCTGTTGTGTTCCCTGTCAGGGCAGTCATCAGTTGTAGCTGGGGACCATCTAGTTCTTCTGGTCTCAAGCTGGTATAGTCTCTGGTTTATGTGGCCCTGTCTGTCTCTTGGGCTTGTAATTACCTTGTGTCTTTGGAGTTCTTCATCCTCCTTTGATCCAGGTGGGTTGAGACCAATTGATGCATCTTAGATGCTCGCTTGCTAGCGCTTAAGACCCCAGATGCCACTCTCCAAAGTGGGATGCAGAATGTTTTCTTAATAGATTTTATTATGCCAATTGACTTAGATGTCCCCTGAAACCATGGTCCCCATAATCCTGCCCCTGCTACGCTGACCTTTGAAACATTCAGTTTATTCAGGAAACTGCTTTGCTTTTGGTTTATTCCAGTTGGTCTGACCTCTCCTGTGGAGTGTGTTGTCTTTCCCTTCACCTAAAATTGTTCTTATCTACTATCTACTTAGTGAATACAGCTCTTCCTCCCTCCCTCCCCCCTCTCTAAACCATCAAGGAATGTTTTCTCCTCTGTTTAAATTATTTTTAGAGTTCTTATAATAGTGGTCTCATACAATACTTGTCCTTTTGCAACTAATTTCTCTCAGCATAATGCCTTCCTTATTCCTCCATGTTATGAAATGTTTCATGGATTCATCATTGTTCTTTATTGATGCATAGTATTCCATTGTATGAATATACCATAATTTATTTATCCATTCATCTGTTGATGGGCACCTTGGTCGCTTCCATCTTTTTGCTATTGTAAACAGTGCTGCAATAAACATGGGTGTGCCTATATCTGTTCATGTAAAGGCTCTTATTTCTGTAGGATATAGTCCAAGGAGTGGGATTGCTGGATGGTATGGTGTTTCTATTTCTAGTTTTTTAAGTAAGTGCCAAATCGACTTCCAAAGTGGTTGTACCGTTTTACATTTTCACCAGCAGTGTAGAAGTGTTCCAGTCTCTGCACAACCTCTCTAACATTTATTGTTTTGTGTTTTTTGGATTAATGTCAGCCTTGTTGGAATGAAATGGAATCCCAATGTAGTTTGGATTTGCATTTCTCTAATGGCTAATGATCATGAGCATTTCCTCATGTGTCTGTTAGCTATCTGAATGTCTTCTTTAGTGAAGTACCTGCTGATATCTTTTGTCCATTTTTAACTGGGTTATTTGTCTTTTTGTAGTTGAGTTTTGCAGTATCATGTAGATTTTAGAGATCAGACGCTGATCAGATAGATACGTCATAGCTAAAAACTTTTTCCCAGTCTGTAGGTAAACTTTTTACTCTTTTGGTGAAGTCTTTGGATGAGCATAGGTGTTTGATTTTTGGGAACTCGCAGTTATCCAGTTTCTCTTCTACATTGTTAGTAATGTTTACCGTTTATACCATGCATTAGGGCTCGTAGCATTGTCCCTATTTTTTCTCCCATCATCTTTATCATTTTTGACTTGATATTTAGGACTTTGAGGCATTTTGAGTTAGTTTCTGTGGATGGTGTGAGATACGGGTCTTGTTTCTTTCTTTTTTTTGCAGATGGATATCCAGTTATGCCAGCACCATTGTCTAAATGGAGTGTCTTTTCTCCATTTAACTGAGTTTGGGTCTTTGTTAAATATCAGCTGCTCACATGTGGATGTATTTATGTTGGGATTCTCAATTCTGTTCCATTGGTCTATGTATCTGTTTTTGTACAAGTACCAGGCTGTTTTTACTGTCATCAGGTAGAGTGAGGCCTCCCACTTTGTCCTTTCTCCATCTCATTAAAAAATGTTGTTGGAATTTGGATCAGAATTGCATTGTATCTATAGATAGCTTTTGGAGAACAGACATTTTTACAATGTTAAGTCTTCCCATCCATGAGCAAGGTATGTTTTTCCACTTATGAAAGTCTTTTTGGGTTTCTTGCAGTAGTGTCTTGTAGTTTTCTTTGTATAGGTCTTTTACGTCTCTGGTTGGATTTATTCCTAAGTATTTTATCTTGTCGGGGGCTACTGTAAATGGTTTGATTTGGTGATTTCTTCTCTGATGTTCTTTTTGTTGGTGTAGAGGAATTCAATTGATTTTTGTATGTTTACCTTGTATCCCAATACTCTGCTTGACTCTTCTATCAGTTTCAGTAGTTTTCTTGAGTATTTTTTTAGGTTTCTCTGTGTATAAGATCATGTCATTTGCAAATAGAGTTACTTTTACTTCTTCTTTTCCAATCTGGATGCCCTTCATTTTCTTTTTGTAGCCTAATTGCTCTGGCTAGGACTTCCAGCCCAATGTTGAATAAGACTGGTGATAAGGCTCATCCTTGTCTGGTTTCTGTTCTCTAGGGAATTATCCTCAGGCTCACTCCATTTAGGATGATGGTGGCTGTTGACTTTGTATAAATGCCCTTTATTATGTTGAGGAATTTTCCTTCTATTCCTATTTTGCTGAGAGTTTTTATCCTGAATGGGTGTTGAACTTTGTCAAATGCCTTTTATGCATCAATTGATAAAATCATGTGATTCTTGTCTTTTTTTATTTATGTGGTGGATTACATTAAGTGTTTTTCTGATGTTGAACCATCCCTGCATACCTGGAATGAATCCCACTTGGTCATGGTGAATTATTTTTTTGACATGTTGTTGAATTCTATTGGCTAGAATTTTTTGAGAATTATTGCATATCAGTTCATGAGGGATATAGTTCTGTAATTTTCTTTTTTGTGGTGTCTTCAGCTTGTTTTGGTATCAGGGATATGCTGGCTTCATAGATGGAGTTTGGGAGTATTTCGTCCTCTTCTATGGTCTGAAATACCTTTAGTAGTAGTGGAGTTACCTCTTCTCTGAAAGTCTGGTGGAACCGCGCAGTGAAGCTGTCAGAGTCAGGACTTTTTTTGTTGGGAGTTTTTTGATTATCTTTTCAATCTCTTCTTTTCTTATCTGTCAGTTTAGCTGTTCTACCTGTGTTTGTGTTAGTTTAGGTAGACAGTGTGTTTCTAGGAATTCATCCATTTCTTCCAGGTTTTCCAATTTGTTAGAGTACAATTTTTCATAGTAATCTGATATGATTCTTTTAATTTCATCTGGGTCTGTTGTAATATCACCCATCTCATTTCTCATTTGGGTTATTTCCTGTTTTTCTTTTGTCAGTCTAGCCAATGGTTTACCAATTTTGTTAATATTTTCAAATACCCAGCTTTTTGTTTGTTAATTCTTTCAATTGTTTTCTGTTCTCTAATTCATTTAATGCAGCTCTAATTTTTATTATTTGTTTTCTTCTGGTTCCTGAGGGTTTCTTTTTTTACTCTCTTTCTTTGTGTCCAAGTTGTAGGGACAGTTCTTTGATTTTGGCCCTTTCTTCTTTTTGTATGTTTGCATTTATTGACATCAATTGACCCCTGAGCACTGTTTTTGCTGTATCCCAAAGGTTCTGATGGGAAGTGTTTTCATTCTCATTGGATTCTATGAGTTTGTTTATTCCCTCCTTAATGTCTTCTATAATCCAGTCTTTTTGGAGCAAGGTATTGTTCCATTTCCAAGTATTTGATTTCTTTTCCCTGGTTTTTCTGTTTTTGTCTTCTACTTTTATCGCCTTATGGTCTGAGAAGATGCTTTGTAATATTTCGATGTTTCGGATTCTGCTAAGGCTTGCTTTGTGACCTAATATGTGGTCTGTTCTAGAGAATATTTCATGTGCACTAGAAAAGAAAGTATACTTTGCAGCTGTTGGGTGGAGTTTTCTGTATGTCTATGAGGTCAAGTTCGTTGATTGTGGCATTTAGATCTTCTGTGTCTTTACTGAGCTTCTTACTGGATGTCCTATCCTTCACCAAATGTGGTGTGTTGAAGTCTCCTACTATAATTGCAGAGCTGTCTATCTCACTTTTCAATGCGGTTAGAGTTTGTTTTATGTATCTTGCAGCCCTGTCATTGGGTGCATATGTATTTAATATGGTTATATCTGCCTAGTAAATTGTCCCTTTAATCATTAGATAGTGTCTTTCCTTATCCTTTGTGGTGGATTTAACTTTAAAGTCTATTTTGTCAGAAATTAATATTGCCACTCCTGCTCGTTTTTGATTGTTGTTTGCTGGATGTATTTTTTCCATCCTTTGAGTTTTAGTTTGTGTCTCTAAGTCTAAGATGTGTCTCTTGTAGACAGCATATAGCTGGGTTATGTTTTTTTAATCGAATCTGTGACTCTCTGTCTCTTTATTGGTGCGTTTAGTCCATTTACATTCAGTGTAATTATAGATAGGTATGAATGTAGTGTTGTCATTTTGATGCATTTCTCTGTATTGTTGACACTTTCATTTTCCACTTACTTTTTTGTGCTGAGAACTTTCTCTTTGTAAGTTGTGTGTTTGTCTTCTTCGTTGTAGATGAATTTGTTTTTGCTGAGTCTTTATGTTTATCTTGATTTTTTATTTTGAAGTTTGGGATTGTTAGTCTTATTTGTGGTTACCTTAAAAAAATTTTTTTAAATATTTACCCCTGTTTTTCTAAGTATGAACCTACTTTGTATCCCCCTATATTGCTTTGATTTCCTCTCCATGTGGAAGGTTTATACCTGCTGTATTTCATCCCTCTTTATTGATTTTTATCATCTTTTACATAATGATGTCAGTGATTCCATGTTTTGAGCATTTTTTAAGATCTTATTTCATTTTTCTGATTCCCCTATCTTAGTTGATATCAGGATGCTCTGTTCTGTGGCCTTGTGTTGTGTTGATATCAGACATTATTGACCTTCTATCCAGAGAATTCTCTTAAGTATTTCTTGTAGTTTTGGTTTTTGCAAATTCTCTAAGCTTGTGTTTATTTCTAAATGACTTAATTTCCCCTTCTTATTTGAGAAAGGTTTGTTGGATATATGACTCTTGGCTAGCAATTTTTCTCCTTCAGTGCTGTGTGTATGTCATCCCATTGCCTTCTTGCCTGCATGTTTTCTGCCAAGTAGTCGGAACTTATTCGTATTCATTCTGCTTTGTAGGTAACTTTCATTTATCCCTGGCTGCTCTTAAAATTTTCTCTTTATCTTTGGTTTTGCAATTTTGATAATAATATGTCTTGATGATTTTCTTTTGGGATCTGCCTTTTACGTGGTTCGATGAGCATCTTGGATAGATATCCTATCATTTCCCGCCATGTCAGGGAAGTTTTCTGCCAACAAATCTTCAATAATTCTCTCTGTATTTTCTGTTATCCCTTCTTCTTCTGGAATTCTAATCACACACAAGTTGTTCTTGATAGAGTCCTACTTGATTCTTAGTGTTTCTTCATTTTTGTAAATTCTTTTATCTGATTTTTCTTCAACTACATTGGTGCCAAGTGCCTTATCTGCCATCTCCACAATTCTGCATTTCAATTCCTCAATTCTGCTTCTCTGACTTCCTATTGATTTGTCTAATTCTGTCATTTTATTGTTAATCTTTTGGGTTTCTGAATGCTGTCTCTCTATGGATTCTTATGGATTCTTGCAGCTTATTAAATTTTTCATTATGTTCTTGAATAATCTTTTTAATTTCTTCAACTCCTTTATCTGTGTGTTCCTTGGCTTTTTTTGTACATTGCCTGATTTCATTCCTGATGTTGTCCCTGAAGTCTTGAAGTGTTCTGTGTGCTTATCTTCTGTATTCTACATCTGGCAATTCCAGGATACATCTTCCTCTGGGAGAGACCTTGCTTCTCTGTTTTGGGAATTTGTAGAAGCAAACATGGTCTGCTTCTTTATGTGATTTGATATCGACTGCTGTCTCTGAGCCATCTGTAAGTTATTGTAATAATTTATTTTATGTTTGCTCACAGTGTCCTTTTTGTTTCGTTTCGATATACTCAGATAGGCTACTAGAGTACGCTAACTTGGTCTTTGGAGCCCTTGAAGCACTAATATCCTGTTACCAGATGGTTAGAACTGTTACCGGGTATATAAGCCTATGAGTCCATTCACTGTTCTTTAATAGAATCAGCTCAGGTGTCCTGACAGTCAGTCACCTACTGTGTGGTTTAAGCTCTCACCTACTATCTTAGAGGAGTAGTGGTGATGGTTGTATACACTGGTTTCTGGTAGCGGCATGGGGTAGCACCCTGAGGAGGGTAGGGTGCTGGCAGCTTTCCCCCAAGTGTCAGTGAGGATGTAGTGTCTCTGTTCTCTACAGTGCTCTGTTGGGTGGACTCTGCAGCTGTGCCTTAGGCACCCAATGCTTATATCCTTAAAGACTGGTAGGCACCATTATCCTCAGACCCCTTTCACGTGGTGCTAGGTGGCATGGATTAAGCCTCAGCCCTCCCGTCTGTACTGTGGGTAGGTGAAGGCTCTGTTTAATAGGTAGAGCAGTATCAGACCTCCAAATCCTGCCTCTCCATCACACCTGAAACAATTACAGTCAGACCTCTAACATATTTGCCTTTGCATTATAATAGCCACCTGATAGGGAACATAATTTTGAGGTTAATGAATAGCTTGAACATGATGAATGCATTCTAACAAATATATCTCATCAGTTAAAACTGTATATTGAGGTGTTTATGACATTTTACTTCTTTTGTTGTAGGTTACCCTGAGTCATCAGATTATAAACCACCTGATAAATCCACTAGAATCCTTCCTACCTACTTAAGGTGGTCTAGTGAATCCCGGGTTTCTGATAAATACACTCATTTTAATACAATGAGCTCAGTGTAAAATCATGTGTTTCCTTCCCTGACTTTTGTTGTGAGAATCCATTTCAAAATAATTTTTCATATTTATGATCAAATTAATGAGCAAAATGTAGTAAAACTTTTAATATCTATGCTTTCCTTCTAAGTAAGAATTTTTCATCCCAAGGATAATGGCAGGCCTGATACATGTTATACACTTAAAGACAGTCTAGGAGTGGTAAATACACTCATAAGAAGAATTTTAAAGGCAACTACTTCAGGTGAGGTAATCAGTGGTTTCTAAATAATGCATGACCAATCTCATGAGGTAGAGGAAGAGGGATGCTTCTGTTGGCAAAGGAGTTTGGGTGGAACTTTTAGATTCAGGTAGGCAGAGTCATTGAAACTCACAGAGACAGTGTCATCTCAATTCAAAATTCTTCCATCCATTTGTTGATTCATTTAACAAACATTTTACTGACTGAGTGATCTACATCAAGCCATTTGGCAGGCACTTCTGAGCAAAATGTTCTCTTTGCTCACAAAATGCTCATAATTTATCAAAAGAAAAGCTCAAGAGAAAAGATGTTTCAGTACGTTGTAAAAATTGCTATCATATTGATAATCGTACCACTAGGCTTGTCGTTCTACTAGGTTTGTGTCATCCTAAATAACCACTTGTGAAAAAAAAATTAGACAGTGAAAAACTTATGAATAGCAGCTGAACATTGTCTCATATAATGCTGGAAGATTGCAAGCACCTCAGGTTGGAAGGCACTCAGAGTGTGACTAGGGAAAAGCTGCCTCCTCAAGGTACACTCGACCTTAATGACGTAGATGGAGTCAAGCTTTCAGAACCTTCATTTGCTGATATGGCATGACTCAGAATTGGAAGAACCAGCTGCGAACATCCACTAATAATCAGTATGGAATTTATGAAGTATGAATCTAGGGAAACTGAAAGTCAACAAAAATTATATGAAATGTATAACGATCAATATCCTAGGCATTAGATAGCTGAAAAGAACTAGTAGTTGCTGTTTGGGTTAAGGCAATCGTATGGTCTACTATGCCAGGAATGACAAATTAAAGAGGAACAGCATCACATTCATCTTCAAAAAGAATATTTCAAGATCTATCCTGAAGTACAATGCTGTCAGTAATAGAAAAATATCGACGTGCCTACAAGAAAGACCAGCTAATACGACTATTATTTGAAATTAAGAATCAACCACTAAGGCCAAAGATGAGGAAATTGAAGATTTTTACCGATTTCCAAAACTAAAATTGATCAAACATACTGGTAATTACTGGTGATTGAAATGCGAAAGTCGGAAACAAAGAAGAAGGATTGAACAATAGTTGGAATATGTGGCTTTGGTGATAGAAATGACACCAGAGATCCTGTGATAGAGTCTTGCAAGACCAACAACAACTTCACAGCAATTATCTTTTTTTAATAACATAAATTGTAACTATACACATGGATCTCACCAGACAGATTGCACAGGAATCAAATTGACTCCATCTGTAGAAAGAGGCAATGGAAAAGCTCAATATCATCAGTCAGAACAAGGCCAGGGGATGACTTCAGAACAGATCATCAACTGTTCATATATAAGTTCACGTTGAAGCTGAAGAAAATTAGAGCAAATCCACAAGAGCCAAAATACCACCTTGAGTATCTCACCTGAATTTAGACACCATTCCAAGAATAGATTTGATGCACTGAACACTAATGACTGAAGACCAGACAAGTTGTGGAATGACATTAAGGACATCAGACACGAAGAATACAAAAGGTCATTAAAAAGGGAAGACCACTCCAACAAAGCTGGTATTAATCCAAAAAACACAAAATAATAAAGTTGGGGAGGCTGCGGAGAGATTGGAACTCTTATACACTGCTGGTGGGAATGTAAAATGATACAACCACTTTGGAAATCCATCTGGCATTATCTTAAACAGTTAGAAATAGAACTACCATACAACCCAGAAATCCCACTCCTCCGAATATACCCTAGAGAAATAAGAGCCTTCACAGGAACAGATATATGCACACCCATGTTTATTGCAGCTCTGTTTACAATAGCAAAAAGCTGGAAGCAACCAAGGTGTCCATCAAAGGATGAATGGGTAAATGAATTGTGGTATATTCACACAATGGAATACTATGCATCGATAAAGAACAGTGACGTATCTCTGAAACATTTCATAACATTGAGGAACCTGGAAGGCATTATGCTGACCGAAATTAGAGGCAAAAGGACAAATATTGTATAAGGCCACTATTATAAGATCTTGAGAAATAGTATAAACTGAGAAGAACACATACTTTTGTGGTTACGAGAGGCGGGAGGGAGGGAGGGTGGGAGAGGGTTTTTTACCGATTAATTAGTAGATAAGAACTACTTTAGGTGAAGGGAAGGACAATACTCAATACAGGGAAGGTCAGCTCAGCTGGACTGGATCAAAAGCAAAGAAGTTTCCAGGATAAACTGAATGCTTCAAAGGTCAGCAGAGCAAGGGCGGGGGTTTGGGGACCATGGTTTAAGGGGACTTCTAAGTCAATTGGCAAAATAATTCTATTATGAAAACATTCTGCAACCCACTTTGAAATGTGGCATCTGGGGTCTTAAATGCTTACAAGTGGCCATCTAAGATGCATCAATTGGTCTCAACCCACCTGGATCAAAGGAGAATGAAGAACACCAAGATCACACGATGACTAAGAGCCCAAGAGACAGAAAGGGCTACATGAACCAGAGACCTACATCATCCTGAGACCAGAAGAACTAGTTGGTGCCCGGCCACAACCGATGACTGCCCTGACAGGGAGCACAATAGAGAACCCCTGAGGGAGCAGGAGATCAGTGGGATGCAGACCCCAAATTCTCACACAAAGACCATACTTAATGGTCTGACTGAGACTAGAGGAACCCGAACGGTCATGGTCCCCAAACCTTCTGTTGGCCCAGGACAGGAACCATTCCCGAAGACAACTTATCAGACATGAAAGGGACTGGACAATAGGTAAGAGAGAGATGCTGATGAAGAGTGAGCTATTTATATCAGGTGCACACTTGAGACTGTGTTGGCATCTCCTGTCTGGAGGGGGGATGGGAGGATAGAGAGAGTTGGAAGCTGGCAAAATTGTCATGAAAGGAGAGACTGGAAGGGCTGACTCATTAGGGAGAGAGCAAGTGGGAGTACGGCATAAGGTGTATATAAACTTATATGTGACAGTCTGACTTGATTTTTAAACGTTCATTTGAAGCTCAATAAAAGTTCGTAAAAAAAAAAGGAAAGATCAAAATGGATGTCAGAAGAGACTCTGAAACTTGCTCTTGAATTTTGAGTAGCTAAAGCGAATGGAAGGAATGATGAAGTAAAATAGTTGAACAGAAGATTTCAAAGGGTGGCTTGAGAAGACATAGTAAAGTATTATAGGGAAATGTACAAAGACATGGTATTAGAAACCAAATGGAAAGAACACACTCAGCATTTCTCAAGCTGAAAGAACTGAAGAATAAATTCAAGCCTTGAGTTGCAATATTGAAGGATTCTGCTGGGAAAATACTGAACAATGGAGGAAGCATCAAAAGAAGATGGAAGGAATACACAGAGCCACTGTATCAAAAAGAATTGGTCAATGGTCAACCATTTTAGGAGGCAGGATATGGCCAAGAACCAATGGTAGTGAAGGAAGAAGTCCAAGCTGCACTGAAGGCATTAAGAAAAAAAGGGTCCAGGAATTAAGGACTACCAATTGAGTTGTTTCAACAAATGGATGCAGTACTAGAGGTGTTCACCTGTCTATACCAAGAAATTTGGAAGACAGCTACCTGGCCAAACAAAAGTGCCCATTCCAATGAACGGTGATCCCACAGAAAGTGGAAATTATCAAACAATATCATTAATATCACACACAAGTAAAATTTTGCTGAAGATTATTCAAAAGCAGTGGCGACAGTACATTATGGGAACTGCCAGAAATTCAAACTGGACTAAGAAGAGGACATAAAACAAGGGTTATCGTTGCTGTGTAGATCATAACAAATTATGGATAACACTACAAAGAATGGGAATTCCAGAACACTGAATTGTGCTTGTAAGGAAACTGTACGTGGACCAAGAGGCAGTTGTTCAAACAGAACAAGGGGGTTCAGCAACGTTTAAAGTCAGAAAAGTGTATATCAGGGTCATATCCTTTCACCATATTTATTGAATCTGTATGCTGAGCAAATAATCCAAGAAGATGGAGTATATTAAGAATAATGTGACATCTGGATTGGAGGAAGAATCATTAACAACCTGTGATATGCAGAGGACATGACCTTGCTTGCTGAAAGCCAAGAGGACTTCAAGCACTAACTGATGAATATCGAAGACTAGAGCCTTCAGTATGGTTTACACCTCAAAATAAACAACAACAACAACAAAAAAACCAAATCCAAAAATCTTCACAAGTGGACCAATTAGAGTATCGCGATAAATGGAGAAAAGATTGAAGTTGTCAAGGATTTCATTTTACTTAGATTCACAATAATGCCCACAGAAGCAGCAGTCAACAAATCAAAGGATGCATTGCACTGGGAAAATCTGCTGCAAAAGACCTCTTTAAAGTGTCCAAAAGCAAAGATGTTACTTTAGGGACCAAGATGTGTCTGACCCAAGCCATAGTATTTTAACTCACCTCATATGCAGACGAAAGCGGGACGATGAATAAGGAAGGTCAAAGAAGATTTGATGACTTTGAATTATGGTGTTGGCAAAGAATACCACGGACTGACAGAAGAATGAACAAATCCTTCTTGGAAGAAGTTCAGCCAGAATGCCCCTTAGAAGCAAGCATGGTGACACATTATCGCACGTGTTTTGGCCATGTTATCAGGTGGGACCAGTACCTTGAGAAGGACATCATGCTTGGAAAAGTAGAGGGTCAGAGAAAAAGAAGATTCTCAACTAGATGGATTGACACAGCAGCTGCAAAAATGGGCTCAAACATAGTGGTGATTTTGTGAATGGAGAAAGATAGGCTGTGTTTCTTTCTGTTGTACGTGATGTCGCTATGAGTCGCAACCAACTGATGGTAACTAACAAGAACACAAATATTTGTTCTCAAGTACTTGGTTGGGCAACAATCTAGCTAACGGAATCTTAATATATTGCATAATGGAGTCCAGAAAATGTTTCCTGTTTGAGATAAAACCTCTGATCAGAAGAATGATTCATAAAGATTCAGAGTAGTGAAGCATCAGAATCTTGTTGACGTGTTATGTAGTGTTTAAATCATTTCTAGTTGTCTGTTGGAGTAATGTCCCCTCAGATTTGTATTTAAAGCAATTTACAATTTTTAGCTTATTATTATTATATGTAATTGGTAGGTCCTCAACACCAGTCTCCATAAGAGATTACTTTTTCTTCCTTCCTTTTATTTTAATTAACTCCCTTGAGTCTCTTATGAACAAACTGATAAAACTGTAGGAAGTGTGCAATTTTGTGCACAATTGCAAACATAGTCATTCTTTGTTATGAAAAGTGGGATCCTTTAATCTGAGAGCGTTCCTAAAATATCCTTCTCTTAGAAAAGCATATTTTCATTTAAGTTTAAATAATTAAGGGAAAAAAATCCAGAAAAATTCTATCTGGCAATTAGAAAGCATATTCTAATTGAGTTATCTATAGTATCCTGGTCCTGTGATTTTTGTAGCATATGTGAAATTGGGAAATATTAACAGATGGGTATACTTTCCCAATTGCCCCTTTGATTTAAATCCTTCTCAAGAAAAACACTGGAATTAAAGTTCTTATTCAAATAATTGAATGTTTTCTAATATTATAAAAGGAATAATATCCATCATTTATTGTTTGACTTTTGTTTATGCCATATGCCCTTAGGGGAAAAAGAGTATCAACACTCCCTGCATACGGCAAGTCACTTGTAATTTGGAATAAATGTGTAGATAATAAAATTAGACAACTCTACACATACAATGGTAATTACCATTGACATCTCAGGCATCACATATTTTCTATATGTAGATGCAGTACTCAAAGCTGCCTGAATATGCAGGGATACATATAAACTGTAGCATGATAGATTTTTTAAAAATAATTTTTATTGTGCTTTAAGTGAAAGTTTACAAATCAAGTCAGTCACATATAAGCTTACATACACCTTACTACATACTCCCATTTACTCTCCCCCTAATGAGCCAGCCCGCTCCCTCCTGCCAGTCTCTCCTTTCCTGACCATTTTTCCAGTTTCTAACCCTCTCGACCCTCCCATCTCCACTCCAGACAGGAGATGCCAACACACTCTCGCGTTCACCTGATACAAGTAGCTCACTCTTCATCAGCATCTCTCTCCAACCCATTGTCCAGTCCCTTCCATGTCTGATGAGCTGTCTTCGGGAATGGTTCCTGCCCTGGGGCAAGAGAAGGTTTGGGGACCAAGACCACCGGGATTCTTCTAGTCTCAGTCAGACCATTAAGTCTGGTCTTTTTATGAGAATTTGGGGTCTGCATCCCACTGTTCTCCTGCTCCCTCAGGGGTTCTCTGTTGTGCTCCCTGTCAGGGCAGTCATCGGTTGTGGCCAGGCACCATCTAGTTCTTCTGGTCTCAGGATGATGTAAGTCTCTAGTTCATGTAGCCATTTCTGTCTCTTGGGCTCATAGTTATCGTGTGACCTTGGTGTTCTTCATTCTCCTTTGATCCAGGAGGGTTGAGATCAATTGATGCATCTTAGATGGCCACTTGTTAGCATTTAAGACCCCAGATGCCACACTTCAAAGTGGGATGCAGAATGTTTTCATAATAGAATTTATTTTGCCAATTGATTTAGAAGTCCCCTTAAGCAATAGTCCCCAAATCCCCGTCCTTGCTCTGCTGACCTTTGAAGCATTCAGTTTATCCCGGAAACTTCTTTGCTGTTGGTCCAGTCCAGTTGAGCTGAACTTCCCTGTATTGAGTATTGTCCTTCCCTTCACCTAAAGTAGTTCTTATCTACTAATTAATCAGTAAAAAACCCTCTCCCACCCTCCCTCCCTCCCCTCTCTCGTAACCACAAAAGTATGTGTTCTTCTCAGTTTATACTATTTCTCAAGATCTTATAATAGTGGTGTTATACAATATTTGTCCTTTTGCATCTAAGTTCACTCAGTGTAATGCCTTCCAGGTTCCTCCATGTTCTAAAATGTTTCACAGATTCTTCACTGTTCTTTATCGATGCATAGTATTCCATTGTGTGAATATACCATAATTTATTTAACCACTTGGTTGCTTCCAGCTTTTTGCTATTGCAAACAGAGCTGCAATAAACATGGGTGTGCATGTATCTCTTCGTGTGAAGGTTCTTATTTCTCTAGGGTATATTCCGAGGAGTGGGATTTCTGGGTTGTATATGGTTTTTATGGTAGTTCTCTTTCTAACTTTTTAAGAAAATGCCAGATAGATTTCCAAAGTGCTTGTACCACTTTACATTTCCACCAGCAGTGTATAAGAGTTCTAATCTCTCTGCAGCCTCTCCAACATTTATTATTTTGTGTTTTTTGGATTAATGCCAGCCTTGTTGGAGTGAGATGGAATCTCTTCATAGTTTTAATTTGCATTTCTCTAATGGCTAATGATCGAGAGCATTTTCTCATGTACCTCTTAGCTGCCTAAATACCTCCTTTAGTGAAGTGCACGTTCATATCCTTTGCCCACTTTTTGACTGGGTTGTTTGTCTTTTTGTGGTTGAGCTTTAACAGAATCATATAGATTTTAGAGATCAGGCGCTGGTCAGAGATGTCTTAGCTGGAAATTTTTTCCCAATCTGTAGGTGGTCTTTTTCCTCTTTTGGTGAAGTCTTTAGATGAGCATAGGTGTTTGATTTTTAGGAGCTCCCAGTTATCTGGTTTCTCTTCGTCATTTTTGGTAATGTTTTGTATTCTGTTTATGCCTTGTATCAGGGCTTCTAACGTTGTCCCTATTTTTTCTTCCATGATCTTTATCGTTTTAGACTTCAGGTTTAGTTTTTTGATCCATTTGGAGTTAGTTTTTGTGCATGGTGTGAGGTATGGGTTCTGTTTCATTTTTTTGCAAATGGATATCCAGTTATGCCAGCACCGTTTGTTAAAAAGACTATCTTTTCCCCAATTAACTGACACTGGGCCTTTGTCAAATATCAGCTGCTCCTACGTGGATGGATTTCTATCTGGATTCTCAATTCTGTTCCATTGGTCTATGTGTCTGTTGTTGTATCAGTACCAGGCTGTTTTGACTACTGTGGCTGTATAATATGTTCTAAAGTCAGGTAGAGTGAGGTCTCCCACTTTCTTCTTCTTTTTCAGTCATGCTTTACTTATCTGGGGCTTCTTCCCCTTCCATATGAAGTTGGTGATTTGTTTCTCCACCACCTTAAGAAATGTCATTGGAATTTGGATCGGAAGTGCATTGTATGTATAGATGGCTTTTGGTAGAATAGACATTTTTACTCTGTTAAGTCTTCCTATCCCTGAGCAAGGTATGTTTTTCCACTTATGTAGGTCCCTTTTAGTTTCTTGCAGTAGTACCTTGTAGTTTTCTTTGTATAGGTCTTTTACATCTTTGGTAAGATTTATTCCTAAGTATTTTATCTTCTTGGGGGCTACTGTAAATGGCATTGATTTGGTGATTTCCTCTTTGATGTACTTTTTGTTGGTATAAAGAAATCCAGCTGATTTTTGTATGTTTATCTTGTATCCCGATACTCTGCTGAATGCTTCTATTAGTTTCAGTAGTTTTCTGGAGGATTCCTTAGGGTTTTCTGTGTATAAGGTCATGTCATCTGCAAATAGAGATAATTTTACTTCTTCCTTGCCAATCCAGATGCCCTTTATTTCTTTGTCTAGCCTAATTGCTCTGGCTAGAACCTCTAGCACAATGTTGAATAAGAGCGGTGATAAAGGGCATCCTTGTCTGGTTCCCGTTCTCAAGGGAAATGCCTTCAGGCTCTCTCCATTTTGAATGATGTTGGCTGTTGGCTTTGTATAGATGCCCTTTATTATGTTGAGGAATTTTCCTTCAATTCCTATTTTGCTGAGAGTTTTTATCATGAATGGGTGTTGGACTTTGTCAAATGCCTTTTCTGCATCAATTGATAAGATCATGTGGTTTTTTTGCTTTTGTTTTATTTATATGGTGGATTACATTAACGGTTTTTCTAATATTAAACCAGCCTTGCATACCTGGTATAAATCCCACTTGGTCGTGGTGGATTATTTTTTTGATATGTTTTTGAATTCTATTGGCTAGAATTTTGTTGAGGAGTTTTGCATTTGTGTTCATGAGGGATATAGGTCTGTAATTTTCTTTTTTTGTCATGTCTGTACTTGGTTTTGGTATCAGGGATATGGTGGCTTCATAGAATGAGTTAGGTAGTATTCCAATATTTTCTATGCTTTGAAATGCCTTTAGTAGTAGTGGTGTTAACTCTTCTCTGAAAGTTTTGTGGAACTCTGCAGTGAAGCCGTCCGGGCCAGGGCTTTTTTTTTGTTGGGAGTTTTTTGATTACCTTTTCAATCTCTTTTTTTGTTATGGGTCTATTTAGTTGTTCTAATTCTGATTGTGTTAGTTTAGGTAGGTAGTGTTTTTCTAGGAATTCATCCATTTCTTCTAGGTTTGCAAATTTGTTAGAGTACAATTTTTCATAATAATCTCATACGATTCTTTTAATTTCAGTTGGGTCTGTTTTGATATGGCCCATCTCGCTTCTTATTCCGGTTATTTGTTTCCTTTCCTGTATTTCTTTACTCAGTCTGGTGAACGGTTTATCAATTTTGTTAATTTTTTCAAAGAACCAGCTTTTGACTTTGTTAATTCTTTCAATTGTTTTTCCGTTCTCTATTAATTCATTTAGTTCAGCTCTAATTTTTATTATTTGTCTTCTTCTGGTGCCTGATGGATGCTTGTGTTGTTCGCTTTCTATTTGTTCAAGTTGTAGGGACAGTTCTCTGATTTTGGCTCTTTCTTCTTTATGTATGTTTGCATTTATCGATATAAATTGACCTCTGAGCACTGCTTTCGCTTTGTCCCAGAGGTTTTGATACGAAGTGTTTTCATTCTCGTTGCGTTCTATGAATTTCTTTATTCCCTCCTTAATGTCTTCTATAACCCAGTCTTTTTTGAGCAGGGTATTGTTCAGTTTCCAAGTATTTCATTTCTTTTCCCTTATTTTTCTGTTATTGATTTCCACCTTTATGGCCTTATGGTCTGAGAAGGTGCTTTGTAATATTTCTGTGTTTTGGATTCTGCAAAGGTTTGTTTTATGACCTAATATGTGATCTATTCTAGAGAATGTTCCATGGGCATTAGAAAAAAAAGTATACATTGCAGCTCTTGTGTGGAGTGTTCTGTATAAGTCTATGAGGTCAAGTTGGTTGATTGTAGCAATTAGGTGTTCCGTGTCTCTATTGAGGGAAGTCCTATCCTTCTCCAAAAGTGGTGTGTTGAAGTCTCCTGCTATAATTGTGGAGGTGTCTATCTCACTTTTCAGTTCTGTTAAAGTTTGTTTTATGTATTTTGCAGGCCCGTCTTTGGGTGCATAAATATTTAATATGGTTATATCTTCCTGGTCAGTTGTCCCTTTTATCATTATGTAGTGTCCTTCTTTATCCTTTGTGGTGGATTTAACTTTAAAGTCTATTTTGTCAGAAATTAATATTGCTACTCCTTCTCTTTTTTGCTTATTGTTTTCTTGGTATATATTTTTTCCATCCTTTGAGTTTTTGTTTGTTTGTGTCTCTAAGTCTAAGGTGTGTCTCTTGTAGGCAGCATATAGACGGATCTTGTTTCTTTATCCAGTCTGAAACTCTCTGTCTCTTTATTGGTGCATTTAATACATTTACATTCAGCGTAATTATAGATAAGTATGTGTTTAGTGCTGTCATTTTGATGCCTTTTTGTGTGTGTTGACAATTTCCTTTTTCCACTTGCTTTTTTGTGCTGAGACGTTGTTCTTTGTAAATTGTGTGTTCCTCATTTTCCTAGTAGTCGAATTTATGTTTGCTGAGTCGTTATGTTTTTCTTGGTTTTTATTTTGAGTTATGGAATTGTTATACCTCTTTGTGGTTACCTTAAAATTTACCCCTATTTTTCTAAGTAAAAACCTAACTTGTATTCTCCTATATCACCTTGTTTCCCTCACCATATGTCAGCTCTGTGCTTCCTGTATTTAGTCCCTCTTTTTGAGTATTGTGATCTTTTGCATAATGACTTCAATGATTCCCCGTTTTGAGCATTTTCTTCTTTTCAAAATTAATCTTAATTTGTTTTTGTGATTTCCCTATTTGAGTTGATATGAGGATGTTCTGTTCTGTGACCTTGTGTTGTGCTGGTATCGGACATTATTGATTTTCTGACCAAACTATTTCCTTTAGTATTTCTTGTAGCTTTGGTTTGGTTTTTGCAAATTCTCTAAGCTTGTGTTTATCTGTAAATCTTTTAATCTCACCTTCTTATTTGAGAGAGAGTTTTGCGGATATATGATCCTTGGCTGGTATTTTTCTCCTTCAGTGCTCTATATATGTCATCCCAATGCCTTCTTGACTGCATGGTTTCTGCTGAGTAGTCTGAACTTACTCTTATTGATTCTCTTTTGTAGGAGACCTTTCTTTTATCCCTGGCTGCTTTTAAAATTTTCTCCTTATCTTTGGTTTTGGCAAGTATGATGATAATATATCTTGGTGATTTTCTTTTTGGATCAATCTTCTATGGGGTTCGATGAGCATCTTGGATAGATATCCTTTCATGATGTCATCATGGTATCTTTTATGATGTCAGGGAAGTTTTCTGCCAACAGATCTTCAACTATTCTCTCTGTATTTTATGTTATTCCTCCCCGTTCTGGAACTCCAATCACACGCAAGTTATTCTTCCTGATAGAGTCCCACATGATTCTTAGAGTTTCTTCCTTTTTTTTTTTTTTGATTCTTTTTTCAGATTTTTCTTCAACTATATTGGTGTCAATTGCCTTATCCACCAACTCCCCCACTCTGCATTCCAATTGCTCGATTCTGCTCCTCTGACTTCCTATTGAGTTGTCTAATTCTGTAATTTTACTGTTAATATTTTGCGTTTCTGAATGCTGTCTCTCTATGGATTCTTTCAGCTTATTAATTTTTCCACTATGTTCTTGAATAATCTTTTTGATTTCTTCAACTGCTTTATCAGTGTGTTCCTTGGCCTTTTGTGTAGATTGCCTTATTTCATTTATGAGGTCATCCCTGATGTCTTGAAGCATTCTGTATATTAGTTTTTTATATTCTGCATCTGGCAATTCCAGGATTGTATCTTCATTTGGGAAAGATTTTCATTCTTTAATTTGGGGAGTTGTAGAAGAATCATGATCTGCTTCTTTATGTGGTTTGATATCGACTACTGTCTCCGAGCCATCTATAAGACATTGTAATGATTTATTGTATATTTGCTCACTGAGTCTTATCTTGTTTTGTTTTCTTTCAATATATGCAGATGGGCTACTAGATTGTGCTGTCTTGATTGTTGTAGCCTTTGAATCACTTATGTCCTATTACCAGGTGGTTTGGGCTGTTACCAGATATATAAGCCTAAGAGTCCATTTACCATTCTTGAGTAGAATCTGATTTGGGGTCACCAAGTGTGTGGGGTAGACTGTCACCTATTAACTGAGAGGAGTAGTGGTGATAGTTGTGTGAACCAGATTCTAGTAGCAGCAGGGGGTCACACTCCAGGGGGACAGGATGCTGACAGGCTTCCCCCAAGTGCCCGTGAAGTAGATGTGTCTCTATTCCTAAAGCACTTTGGTGGGTGGACATATAGGACATAGTAGAACTGCCTTATAGGATTTCCAAGGAGTGACTTGTGGATTCACCATAGCCCTTAATCACTGTGCCACCAGGGCAATTTGAATCTGTATACTTGCCTATCATCTATCTATGTATCTGTCTGTCTGTCTTTCTGTCTGTCGGTCTGTCTGTCGGTTGGTCGGTCTGTCTATCAATCATCTATCTATCATCTATTAATCTATCATCTATCTATCTATCTGTCTATCTAATCATCTATCATCTCTCTATCATCTAACCTATTTTTCAAAGCCAAAAAGAAACTCAAATATAAATATAAAATATTGGGGAAAAATACTTGAAAATAGGGACATGGTAGATTATTATTGCTATAAATTGCTATAAAACCATTGTCGTTGAGTTGGTTCCAACTCACAGCGACCCTATAGGACAAAGTAGAGCTGCCCCATAGGGTTTCCAAGGAGTGTCTGGTGGATTCGAACTGCTGACCTTTTTGGTTAAGAGCCATAGCTCTTAAACAGCATGCCACCAGTGTTTCCTATAGCACCTCAGATTGTCAATAGCTGTCATTCAAAACCAAAACAAAAATTTTATAAGAAAATACACATTTTTGCTACATTAAGTAGAGTGAGAAAAAATGAAATTAGGGAAAACACATCCTTCTATGCAAGGGTCAAACATTTTTATTCAAGTGAGATGCATATATTAATAACCTAGTGGAATGATTTTTAAAATGAATAAGGTAATTGATTTAGAGATAGAAAAATACCCAATTTAAATACCCAATGGGACCTGTATATTAACTCTGAAATTAAAGACATGAATGTTCAGATAGCACTTCAACATCTTCATTAAAATAAAGAGAAAATATCTCTTTTCCACCATGGATATACATACAAGACAGTAGTCTACTGAACATAAAGTATACGATTAACTATGTAGCAAACAACGGGCCTATTAATCTATAGAGAAATTTTTTACTTATGTATTTAAAAAAAGTGAAGTTGATGTCAGAAATAATATAATTAGGATCACAAGTGACTACTGACTCTCACTTCTATACTAGTCCTAGACTAACAAAAAGATTTAAAGAAACTCCTTATTCCTAGTAATTAATATTACCCTCATCATTAGACTAAGAAGACAAAATTATTTACTGTAGTCTGCACAAACAGGAAAAAAGTAATATTTAAGACTTTATAGATTGAATCCAAGACAAAGATAAAGAAAATAATTGATTGTGCTTGTTTTTCCTACAGCTACATTTCTTTCCTTACTTTATTTAGACTTTTGAAATTACTAACTGTATCTTGAAGATATTTCAAAATGATGAGTTCAAATGCAACAGATTATGAGAAGACTGATGATTTGGAATCAGAAAAAATAATCATTGAAGAAAATAAGTCAAAGGAACAATGGAGCAGTACTGCATCAAAGCTAAAATTAATGGCGTATACTGGAGAATTTTGATCATACGGAAAATATATTACTCCTAATAATTCTATATGTTTGATAAATTTAAAGTCTTTTCATAAAGTAAAAGATGTTGAACATGCGTAGTAAATTGACACTGGCAAAGTTGGCAAAATTTTATAAAAACTTATTGCAATAGTTTATTAAACGTACACAGAAAACACATCTGAAATAATATTTATCCTCTCTCTATTTAGAACATTTAAGCAGAATTCAGATTATTTGGAAATGATTAGCCAATATTTAAATCACTTTTCAAGTCCAAAGGAGAAAGAGAAGAAAGAACTTCGTATTGTAATAAGTAAAACTTTAATGTATACGGTACAGTGAATTAGAAGATGTTTAGGCTGATCTGTACTATAATTTTAGGGATCACCTGCCTTGTCAAACTGTGACAAATATTTACACTTGTTTACATTTCTGGTTATCAAGTTTTTTCTGATAGTAGCTTTAAAAAAGATCCTGTTATTTCTGCTTTTGTGTTTTTTTTCCCAATGTCGATTTAATAGGATTCATAAGTGAAATGAAGAACCAGTCAAAGGAGGTAGAGTTCATTCTCTTGGGACTGACAGATGACCCAGAGTTGCAAATTGTGATTTTTATATTTCTCTTTCTCAATTACATTTTGAGTGTGATGGGGAACTTAGCTATCATCCCCCTCACGCTGTTGGATCTTCGCCTCAAGACGCCAATGTATTTTTTTTCTCTGAAATTTCTCCCACTTGGAAATCTTATTGACAACAATATCTATTCCTAGATTTCTGACAAGCATTGTGACTAAAAACAAAATCATTTCCTGCAATGGTTGTGCATCTCAATTGTTCTTTTTCCTCTTAATATGTGTTACAGAGTTTCACCTTCTGCCTGTCATGCCTTATGACTCTTATGCAGCCATCTGCAAATAGTTGCATTATCCCATCATTATGAGAAGCCAAGTGTGCTACCAACTGGTACTCAGTTCATGGACAGCTGGCTTTCTGATTACCTTTCCACCGTTGGTCATAGGGCTGAAACTAGAACTCTGTGCTTCCAAAGTAATGGATCATTTCATGTGTGACACTTCTATTTTACAGATGTCTTGCATAGACACTCACTTCCTAGAATTAATTTCATTTGTTTTTATCAGCTATAATACTTGTGGTCACATTGCTGTTAGTGATTTTTTCCTATACATATATAATCAAGACCATTCTAAAAATCCTTCCTGCTCAGAAAAGAACGCTTTTTCCACTTGTTCTTCCCACATGATTGTAGTTTCCCTTACTTATGGTAGCTGTATCTTCATTTACATGAAGCCATCAGCAAAAGAAAGGGTGACTTTATCCAAAGGTATAGCTGTTATCTATGCTTCATTTGCTCCTTTATTAAATCTCTTCATTTATAGTCTAAGGAACCAGCAAGTGAAACAAGTTTTCAAGGATACTTTCAAAAAGATTGTCACTGTTTTCAAAAAATGAGGAAAAATTTTTAAAATTTTGATGTAAACATTAAATAAAGATTATTGCTCCTATGTTCCTGTTTACTTAATCTGTTCTTTCAATTAATTGACTTTCTTATAGCATTTTAAACAAATTCAGTGTGATTCACTCTTCCCTACTTCTCTTTATGATTAATATTTCCTGCAGTGTTATAGAATTCTCCCTTTTAGATTTCACCACAAATTTATTATTATTATTACCTCCCAAGATATGGAACTCTTTTTCCCTTAAAAAAAAACTGAGAAAAAATCCAATTATAATTATTTATTAATATACCGTGTACAGAAGTCCTGATGGTGTAGATGTTAATTGCTATGGCTGCTAACCAAAAGGTTGGCAGTTCAAATCCACCAGGTCCTCTGTGGAAACCCTATGGGGCAATTCTATTCTATCCTATAGGGTCGCCAGGAATCAGAATCAACTCACCGTCATCGGGTTTGGTTTTTCATTTTATACCCTGTACAAATGGTTGGATGAGTATAATTGATTAACATCCATTTAGTATAGTACGCTTATCCTAGGTTCTACACTCGTCAAAATTTTGGTCCTTATTAGGATGAAAAAGCTTACTGTGGAGGAAACAAAGAAACCAACAAATATCATAGATAGTAATTTCTCTTATAATGGAGCAATATACAGAATTATGTGTTCATAGTAATGAATGCTTACTTATTTTAGTGAATCAGGAATGCAGTTCGAAAAGAGGTGATTCTTGTGACACTTGCAATATACATGAAAGAAAGTGTAAAGGAATGTTATAGACGTGTGTAAGAGCATGCACACTATTTGGGGGGCACAGTAGTTCAAATATTGCTAGCTAGTATCACTAACCCGAAAATGAGTAGCATAGTGTTTTGTGTCAGCTAGCCAGGTTGTAACTCCAGATTTACATGTCAGCCTGGTTAAGTTTCCAAACTCTCTATTGATAAGTTTCCCCATTCATGAAATATAAATTACTATTGTTCTTACTTGAAAAGGTTATTTTCAGAATGAAATGAAGTATGTATAAAACAATTCACGGTCAGCACGTGGCCTACAATGAGCTCTCAATAAGTGTTAGCTGCCCTTTGGGAGGAAAAATTGTGTCAGTTGGGGTAGATTGTAACAATGCAAGAAAAAGAGGAAGGCTTTAAATCATAAAAATTTGTTATTTTTGTTGTTAAACAATGCAGTCAAATCAGTTTGACTCATAGCGACCCCATGTACAAAGGACAGAAACATTGGTGCTGCGCCATCCTCACAATTATTGCTATGTTTGAGCCCATTGTGGTAGGCACTGTGTCAATTCATCTTGTTGAGGACCCTCCCAATTTTTGCAGATCTTCTGCTTTAGCAAGCATGATATCCCTCTCAAGGTACTTGTCTCTTATAATAACATACCTAAAGTACTTGATGTCTCACGATCCTCATTTCTAAGGAGCACTCAGAAAAAAGTACTTCTGTACTTTTTTGAAGACAGATTTTTTCACCCTCCTGGCAGTCCATGGTATAGTCAATACCCTTTGCCAATGCCATAATTCAAATGCAAAAATTTTTCTTCAGTAATTTTTATTCCTTGTCCTGCTTTTGCATGCATATGTGGCAATTAAAAATATCATGGCTTGGGTGGGGTGCACCTTAGTCCTAAAAGTGAGGTCTTTGTTTTTAACACTTTAAAGAGGTCTTTTGCAACAGATTTGTCCAATGCAATGTGTTGTATGATTTCTTTTTTCATTTGACCTTTTTCTTTTTTTGTATTGTCATTTAGATGAAGGTTTACAGAGCAGATTTGTTGCTCATTAAACAATTAATACACATATTGTTTCGTGACATTGGTTACCAACCCCATAACATATCACCGCTCTGCCTTCTCAACCTTGGGTTCCCTATTACCAGATTTCCTGTCCCCTCCTTCCATCTCATCCTTGCCCCTGGGTTTTTGTGACCATTTACTCTCATTTTGTTTTATGAGCCTGTCTGATCTTTGGCTGAAGGGTGAACCTCAGGAATGACTTCAGTACTGAATTTAAAGTGTGTCCAGGGGGCATACTCTGGGTGTTTCTCCAGGCTCTGTCAGACCAGTAAGTCTAGTCTTTTTTTGTGAGTTAGAATTTTGTTGTACATTTTTCTCTAGCTCTGTCCAGGACCCTGTATTGTGATCCCTGTCAGAGCAGTACGTGGTGGTAGCCAGGCAACACGTAGTTGTGCTAGACTCAGTCTGGTGGAGGCTGTGGTAGTTGTGGTCCATTAGTCCTTTGGACTAATCTTTCCCTTGTGTCTTTGGTTTTCTTCATTTTCCCTTGCTCCAGATGGGGTGGGACCAGTGGAGTATCTTAGATGGCCACTCACAAGCTTTTAAAATGCCAGAAGCTACTCACCAAAGTAGGATGTAGAACATTTTCTTTATAAACTATGTTATGTCGATTGAGATAGATGTCCCCCGAGGCTGTGGTCGCCAGCCCACAGCCCAGTAATTCAGTCCCTCAGAGAGTTTGGATCTGTCTATGAAGCTTCCATGTCCTTGCCTTGGTCAAGTTGTGCTGCATTCCCCAGAATTGTGTATTGTCTTACTGTTCACCAAATTTACCACTTATCTATTGTCTAGTTGGCATTTTTCCTTCCCCAACCCTCCCCTTCCTAGGATTGTTTCTTGCTGTGTGTAAGCCTTTTCATGAGTTTTTATAATAGTGGTCTCATGCAGTATTTGTCCTTTTGTGATTAATTTATTACACTCAGCGTAATGCCCTCCAGATTCATCCATGTTGTGAGATGTTTTACAGATTCATCATTGTTCTTTGTTGTTGCATAGTATTCCATTGTGTGTTTGTACTATAGTGGTTTATCCATTCAACTGTTGATGGCACTTAAGTTTTTTCCATCTTTTTGCTATTGTGAATAATGCTGCAATGAACATAGGTGTGCATATGTCTGTTTGTGGGATGGCTCTGATTTCTCTAGGATATATTCCTAGGAGTAGGATAGCTGTGTCATACGGTATTTCTATTTCTAGATTTTTAAGGAAGCTGCAGTATCGTTTTCCAAAATGGTTGCACTATTTTACTTTCCCACCAGCAGTGCATAAGAGATCCAGTCTCTCTGCGGCCTCTCCAACATTTGTTATTTTCAGTTTTTTGGATTTGTGCCAGTAATGTCACGGTGAGACGGTATCTCATTGTAGTTTTGATTTGCGTTTTTCTAATGGTTAGTCATCTCGAGCATTTCCTCATATGTCTGTTAGCTGCCGGAATGTCTTCGTTAGTAAAGTGTCAATTTATATCCTTTGCCCATTTTTTTAAATTGGATTGTTTTTTTGTTGTAGAGGTGTTGGGTTTTCCTATAGATTTTAGAGATTAGACCTTTGTCAGATTTGCTATAGACAGTTTTTTTCCCAGTGTGTAGGTTGTCTTTTTACCCTTTTGGTGAAGTCTTTTGATGAGCATAAGTGTTTAATTTTTAGAAGATCCCAGTTATCTAGCTTATCTTCTGTTGTTTTTGTATTGTTAGTTATGGTTTGTATACTATTTATGCCATGTATTTGGGCCTCTAGTGTTGACCCTGGTTTTTCTTCTATGATCTTTATAGTTTGGGGTTTTATATTCAGGTCTTTGATCCATTTGAATTAATTTTTGTGTATGGTGTGACATTTGGGTCTTATTTCATTTTTTTACAGGTGGACATCCAGTTTTGCAGGCACCACTTATTAAAAAGACTGTCTTTTCTCCATTTAACAGGGTTTGGACCTTTGTCAAAGATATAGTGACCAGATGGGTGGACTTCCGTCTGGGCTCTCAGTTCTGTTCCACTGGTCAAAGTGTCTGCTGTTGTACCAGTACCAGTTTTTGTTGACTACCATAGCTGTATAGTAGGCTCTGAGGTCAAGTAGTAGGAGTCCTCCTACTTTGTTCTTTTACTTCAATAGTGCTTTACTTATCTGGGGCCTCTTTCCTTTCCACATAAACTTAATGATTACTTTTTCCATCTCTGAAGAATGCTATTGGTATTTGGATCAGGATTGCATTGCATTCGTAGATTGCCTTGGGTAGAATTAACATTTTCACAATGTTGAGTCTACCTATCCATGAGCATGGTAGGTTCTCCACTTATGTAGGTCTATTTGGTCTCTCGACGTAGTGTTTTGAATTTTTCTTTGTATAGGTCCTTTATGTCCCTGGTTAGATTTATTCCTAAGTATCTTGTTTTGTTTGTTTGTTTGTCTTCAGTTGCTATGATAAATGGTGTTGCTTTCCTGATTTCCTTTTTGTTTTTCTCTTGATTTTTCTATGTTTATCTTTTATCGACTCGAAGGCAGTGGTTGGTGGGTGGATCTTTTATCCTACTACTCTGCTGAATCTTTCTGTTACTTCCAGCAGTTTTCTTGTGTAGGCATTTGGGTTCTTCATGTATAGTAATTTTACTTCTTCCTTACCAATTTGGATGTCCTTTATTTCTTTTTCTTGCCTTATTGCTCTAGCTAAGACTTCCAGCACAATGTTAAATAAGATTGGTCTTCTTGTTTTTGGGGGGGATGTTTTCCTCCTCCCTCTGTTAAGAATGATGTTGGCTGTTGGATTTGTATGAATGCCCTTTATTACATCAAGGAATGTCCCTCTATTCCTGTTTTGCTTGGTTGGTATCTGGCGGAGGCTGTCTTAAGTGCTAGATTCAGGTTGTTGTCCAATATTGTTTGTTTTCTAACTGAAGGACTCCCTTTAATAATTCTTGTAAGTTTGGTCTGGTTTTTCCATATTCCTTTCATTGCTGTTTATCTGGAAATATCCTAATTTTGCCATCACAGTTGAGTGAGAGTTTTGCAGGATACATTATTCTTGGTTTGGAGTTTTTTGCATCACTTGATTTCCTGACTGCTGTTTTCATGGGTGTTGGTTGTGAATCCAATTAAAATGAAATCATCGGCAACTTTAACATTTTCTCCTTTTATCATGATATTGCTTGATTGTCCAGTTTTAGGATTTTTGTTTTCTCTATGTTGAGGTTCAAGCCACAAAAAAGTTTATATGCACTGAAAATGCACTGGCACCTGGTCTGGTAGGTCTGAACCAAAACCAAACTCACTGCCGTCTAGTCGATTCCGACTCATAGCGACCCTCCAGGGCAGAGTAGAATTGCCCGATAGAGTTTCCAAGGAGCACTTGGCAGATTCGAACTGCCGACCTCTTGATTACCAGCCATAGTACTTAACCACAAAAATTTAGTGTGATTAGATTATTGAGGTAAAAATTCTATGTGTGTCATACCTAAAATAACTTTTCAAATCACATTGAATAGTTTAGAAACACAAACTATAGGTGATTCTGAGGCAGATGTTTCATATAGGATTTTCTTTTTTTAGTATAAGAATTTATGTGATCAGATATTTACTTCATAAAGATTTCTCTGCCAAATGTCCTGAGGTTAGATTTTGAGATGTTCGTGTTTAGAAAGACAAGTTGGAGGGCCAATGCTTTAAGCTCAATGAGGTATTGCAAATGTTTAAAACACAATAGTGGCAGTGAATCGAAATCTCAGGGAGTGAACTCAAGAGATGTTTAGGAGAACAAACTGAGGGAAACTATTGAACATTTGCATATCTGGAATAAGTGAAAGAAAGTTATAAAATGTTTGTTCTTGGGCCTAACCTACTTTCTCCTTCTGCACATAAACACTCAAGTATTTAATGTCTTTTAAAAGAGACAGTTTTATTAATATACTGTCAGATTTTTAAAAAATCACCTGCAAAACATATGAGGTTCCAAACTGGATATAATTTGGCATAACAGACACATAAGTGAAGAATTCACTAGACGTTTGATGGTGCATCTATTATATATATGGACCTGAATGGATATCATTTAAGTTCAGATTTGTGTTGAAATTTGTTTTACAAACTTTCAAAGGAAGCATTGTGGGTCATCTACTTTTCCTTGGCAGAGAGAAGAGTGTGAGGTTATGTGATTATATTCAAGGCCCTGAGAACCTCCATGCACACTGAGTTTGTTTCCTCAATTAGTTCCTTAAAAAAACAGACCTTTTAACTTCTTGCACAAAAATCTTTCCAATAAGCAGAGAAAAGAAAATCCTTGCTTTTAACATATAAAGAAATAATTTGTGTGACAATATTTTTACAAAGAATAAGTGGGACAGAGACTTATTAAATATTATTGAAAGTAAGGTATTGTTAATTTGAATTTGTTCTAAGATGCTAAGTATAATCTTCACAGACTTTTTGAGAAAATAATATAAAATATATATTGGAAAATATACAACAGGAAATTTTAAAATTACACTAGAAATTATTGATTTAACACAATAGAGGCCTGGAATCAAGAAACAGACCAACTAAAAATGACATAAGACCTATAGAAAATAAATTGCAAGAAGGAAAACAGAAGTCATCTATTTAAATTAAATTTAAATAGTGAAACAACTCAATTGAAAGGCAGAAGTTGGAAAAATGCATGAAAAAGGAAACATGATACAAATATACACCAGTCTACAACAGACACACTTAAGATTTGAAGACACAAATCGGGTGAAAATAAAGAACGGTGAAACATAAGCCCTCTGCTGTGAATTGAAAGTGTCACTGCAAGTGATGAAGTCTTATCCCTTATGCCTGTCAGTGTAACCTTGTTTGGGGAAATAGGGTTATTCTTTTAAGATAATATCAGAGTAAGGTAGGTTCTGATCCTAATAACTTCTGATAGAAGCATTATAAAAGGAGAGAACACACAGGGAAATGTAGAGAGTCACATAGGCAGCAGAGACACCATGTGAAGATAGAGGCCAATGAGCCTACATGTATCCAAGGACTGTCAAAAAAAGCCAGGGGCTACAAGAAGCCAGAAGAGAGAGGAGGATATTCCCCCAGAACAAAAAGAGAAAGATAATAGCCCTGCCAGTACCCTAAATTTGGACCTCTAACCTCCAAAATTGTGAGAGAATATATTAATGTGTTATGGAAGCCCTAGGAAACTAAGGCACCAAGCAAGCAGTATCAAAAGAAAGCTGAATTAGCTATACTAATATCTGACATATTAGACTTTGAGTAAAAAAAGTTACCAGACAAGAAGAACATTTAAAAATTATAGAAGTGTTAATCCATTGGGAAGATCAAGTAATTAGGAAAATATACATTGGAGTGGAAGCCAAGATGGAAGACTAGTCAGATGCACATCAATCCTGGATCCCTGAACCTTAAATGAAGGGTTAAAGTATTAGATGGAAGTTACTGAGAACAAGAAACTGATATAAAACGGAGCAGGAATAGAGATACAGAGTGAAGATTCTCTTGCCAAACGGCATGACTCAGCGTGGCCATCTTGGAATAAAACCAACAACCCCGCATACAGAAAGGCACCTCCACAGGATTCCCAATAAGAGATAGAGGCACAACACAGGCATACCCAGGGCTAAGTAAGATCACATTGCTGCCTGCAACTCAAGGAGGAGACCAAAATCTTTCCAGTGGAAACTACAGGGGAACAATCCTACACTCCCCACCCCTCTGGGGAACAGCAGCTATAACCACCCCATCCTGGCAACCCCAAATGCCAGGAACCACAGTACCAACCCACCCTGTTGCCCTCCTCCATTTGGCATCCTCTGCCCCTGCCTTTGCCCCCCACCTCTTCCACCTTCTGGCTGTGGCCCCAGTGGGACCTGGCCCAAACCCTGGCCCTTTCCTGTAGGCTCCAGATGACTCCTGCCACCCACTGTGGCCCCAAGGGGACTAGACATGAACCTCAGGCCCTTCCCTGACAGCTCCAGACATCTACTGCCGCCTCCAGACATCTACTGCCACCAGCCTCACCCCAGAGGGTACACAAGCAGGATTCCAGACTCTTCCTCATTGGCTCTGGGCCCCTTGTGCTGTCCACCACGGCCCCAAGGAGACCCGGTTAGGAGCCCAGGCCCCTCCCTGCCTGCAACAGAAACCACAACACCACCCATCTGGTGAAAGAGATCAAGGAAAATGCAGACAAAACTAACCAATATATAGCCAAAGTCAAAGAAAACACAGACAAATCAATAAGAGAGTTCAGAAAAAATAATACAGAATAAAATTTCAAAATTAATAATTAGAAATCTTACAAAAACAGCAATTACAAATCAAAATGATAATCAACAAGATTTCAGAAATGACAGTATCATAAAAGGTTTGAGGAGCAGGTTTGAAACAATGGAAGACAGGATCAGAGAAACTGAAAACAAATCTTTGGATGCCAATTTGAGAAAAGTCAGAGAAAAGAATGAAGAAAAATGAAGAAACCATGAGAACGATGTGGGATACAATCAAGAGCAAAATTTTGTGAGTGATTGGAATTCCAGAATAGGGGGAGAAAATGGAAAACACAGAAGATCATTCAAGATTTGCTGACTGAAAACTTTCTTAGTATGAAAGATGAAATCTAACTATCTGAGAAGTTCAACAAACCCCATATAGGATTGTTGTTGTTTGGTGCTGATGAGTCAGTTCTGACTCATAGTGAGCCTATGTACCACAGAAAAAAAACACTGCCTAGTCCTGTACCATCCTTATAATCATTGTTATGCTTGAGGCCCTTGTTGCAGCCACTGTGGCAATAGATCTCATTAAGAGTCTTCCTCTTTTCCACTGACCCTGTACTTTACCAAGCATGATGTCCTCCAGGGACTGATCCCTCCTGACATGTCCAAAGTATGTAAAATGCAGTCTTGACATCGTTGCTTCTAAGGAGCATTCTGGTTGTACTTCTTCCAAGACAAATTTGTTCATTGTTTTGACAGTCCATGGTATATTCAATATTCTTTGCCAACACAATTCAAAGGCATCAATTCTGTTTCACTCTTCTAATTCGCTGTCCAGCTTTCAAACACATAAGAAGTGGCTGAAAATACCATGGCTTAGGTCAGGTGCACCTTAGTCTTCAAGGTGACATCTTTGCTTTTCAACACTTTAAAGAGGTCATTTGCAGCAGATCTGCCCAATGCAATGCAGCTTTTGATTCTTTGACTACTGTTTCCATGGGTGTTGATTGTGTATCCAAGTAAAATGAAATCCTTGACAACTTCAACCCTTTCTTCATATTTCAGAGTGTGGTTTATTGGTCCAGTTGCAAGGATTTTCTGTCTCCTTTATTTTGAGGTGTAATCCATCTTGAAGGTCTTTGATCTTCATCAGTAAGTTCTTCAGTTCCTCTTTACTTTCAGCAAGCAAGGTTGTGTCATCTGCGTAATTCAGGGTGTTAAGGAGTCATCTTCTAATCGTGATGCCCCGTTCTTCTTCATATAGTCCAGCTTCTCAGCATACAGATTGAAAAGGTATGGTGAAAGGATGCAAACCTGACGCACACCTTCCTGACTTTAAACCATTCAGTATCCCCTTGTTCTGTCCAAACAACTGTCTCTTGGTCTATGTACAGGTTCCTCATGAGCACGCTTAAGTGTTCTGGAATTCCTATTCTTCATGATGTTATCCATAATTTGTTATGATCCACACAGTTGAATGCCTTCTCATAGTCCATAAAACACAGGTAAACGTCTTTCTGATACTCTTTGGTTTCAGCCAGGATCCATCTGACATCAGCAATGATATCCCTGGTTCCACGTCCTCTTCTGAATCTGGCCTGAATTTCTGGCAGTTCTGTGTCAATATATTGCTTCAGCCACTTTTGAATGATCTTCAGCACAATTTTGCTTACATGTGATATTAATGGTATTGTTTGATAATTTCCTCATTAGGTTGGATCCCCTTTCTTGGGAATAGGCATAAATATGGATCTCTTCCAGTCAGTTGGCCAGGAAACTCTCTTCCAAATTTCTTGGCATAGATGAGTGAGCACTTCCAGTGCTGCATCCATTTGCTGAAACATCTCAATTGATAGTCCGTCTATTCCTGAAGCCTTGTTTTTCCTCAGTGACTTCAGTACAGCTTGGATATCTTCCTTCAGTACTATCGGTTCCCGATCATTTGCTACCTCTTGAAATGGTTGCCCCCCGACTAATTCTTTTTGGTGTAATGACTCTGTGTATTCCTTCCATCTTCTTTTGATGCTTCCTGCATTGCTTAATATTTTCCCCATAGAATCCTTCACTACTGCAACACGAAGCTTGACTTTTTTCTTCAGTTCTTTCAGCTGGAGTAATGCTGAGCGTGTCCATCCCTTTTAGCTTTCTATCTCCAGCTCTTTCTACAAGCCGCCCTTTGAAGTCTTCTGTTCAGTTCTTTTACTTTGTCATTTCTTCCTTTTGCTTTAGCTGCTCGATGTTTGAGCGCAAGTTTCAGAGTCTCCTCTGACATCCATCTTGGTCTTTTCTTTCTTGCCTGTCTTTTCAATGACCTCTTGCTTTCTTCACATATGATATCCTTCATGTGATTCCACAACTCATCTGTCCTTTGGTCGTTAGTGTTCATCGCATCAAATCTATTCTTCAGGTGGTCTGTAAATTCGGGTGGGATATACTCAAGGTCATATTTTGGCTCTTGTGGATTTGCTCTGATTTTCTTCAGTTTCAACTTGAACTTGCTTAAGAGCAATTGATGGTCCGTTCCAGACTCAGCCCCTGGCCTTGTTCTGACTGATGATATCAAGCTTTTTCATCATCTTTTTCCACAGATGTAGTCAATTTGATTCCTGTGTATTCCATCTGGTGAAGTCCATGTGTATAGTCACTGTTCATGTTGGTAAATATCCTCTTTGTTTACTATCCTTTTTGTTAGGCAGAGATAAATCTACTGTGGTGTATTCAAGAGAGAATCAGAAAATCTGTTTAAAAAATACTGTTATTGATTCTGTGTAAATAGCTTAATTACTAGGCTGTTAGGATGAACACATTTGAAGAGACGTCAGAAAAATATCTCTGTAAAAGCCCCCTGTGTGCTGATTAGAAAGAGAAAGAGATCCAACAAGGCTTACATTTGTTATTAAATGTTCCTGGATTTTAATGTGAGCAAGGTCTCCAATGACATTGAGAAAGCAAAGAAAAATTATGGGTTTGGAAGATACAAGTATTTTATTGCAAAATTCATTCCTATTACCTTTTAGGTTAATGATACAGAAGAAACAATTCACAATGTGTCTGTAAACAAAACTCTTGTGGAATTCATAGACAGTAATTATTTTTAGTATTCTATTGTTTTGTGTACAAAGAATTAGTACAGAATCCATTACATCATGAGTGCTAGACCATAGTATTAAACCAATTAAATTCAGAATTACAGCAAAAGAAAATGTTCATGTGGGTCATGATAAAGTTTCAATGAACATATCTGAAAGAGCATTTGCATTTGTCTAATAGAATGGCTCCGTGAACAAAAATTCACAATAATTTTCATTAAAAATTCCACTGGCACACATTTATGCATTAATAAAGGCTTGGGTACATTATTGGTGCCCTGATGGCACAGTGGTTAAGAGCTCAGCTGCTAACCAAAAGGTCAGTGGTTCAAATCCACCAACTGCTCCTAGGAAGCCACATGAGGCAGTTCTACTGACACGATTCGGCTCAATTTGGTTTGATTTGGGTCTATTCGGCTCGGTTTGGCTGTATTTGGTCCTATTTGGCGCTATTCAGCTCTATTCAACTCTTTTCTACTCTGTTCATCTCTGTTCGACTCCATTCGACTCGATTCCACACCATTCTACTCCATTCTACACTATACTATCCTGCAGAACCCTACCCCACCCTTCCCTATCCTAATCTAGTCTGTTCTTTTCTATTCTGTTCTATTCTATTCTCGTTTTCTATTTTCTCTATTCCATCCTATGCTAGTCTACCATACCCTACACTAAACTGACCTATGCTGTTCTATTCTATTTTCTTCTATTTCCTCTGTTCCACCGTATGCTACCCTACCCTATGCTACCCCACTGTACCGTACCCTACTACTTAGGGGTACTCAATAAGGGTACTAATTAGGGTACTAGCTTGGACGAGGGGACTACTTAAGGCAAGGGTACTAGTTCAGGCTACTAGTTAAGTTAAGACCAGGGTACTACTTAAGAGTACTAGTTATGTAAGTGTATTATTTAAGGGTACTAGTTAAGGCCAGGATACTACTTCAGGGTACTAGTTCAGGCATGGGTACTTGTTGAGGGTACTGGTTAAGGCAGGGGTACTAGTTGACATTACTAGTTAAGAGTACTAGTTAATGCTAGGGAACTAGTTAAGGCAAGGGTACTAGTTAAGACTACTAGTTAAGGCAAGGGTACTAATTCATTCTACTAGTTAAGGTAAGGGTACTAGTTTGGATTACTGATTTAGGGTACTTGTCAAAGCAATGGTACTACTCAAGGCTAGTTGTCTAGGCTACTGATTTATGCCACTAGTCTAGCTGACTGGCCCAGCTTACTAGTCTAGGCTACTACTCTAGCCTTGTGTACTCTACTGTAGTCTACTTTCGTCTACCCTATCATAAACTACCCTACCCTAACCTATTCTATTCCAATTGATTCGATTCAAAGCATTTTGATGTGATTGGTCGTGATTATGTTTGAATCGGCTCGATTCAGCAACATCAGCTCGATTCAGCTTGATTTGGTTCGGATTGCTTCGATTCTGCTCGTTTCAACTCGATTTGGCTCGGTTCAGCCTTATTCAGCCCTATTTGGCTCGATTCGACTCTTTTCTACTCTATTTGTCTCTTTTTGACTCCATTCTACACTATTCTACTCTATTCTGTTCTACCCTACTCTAATCTAATCTATGCTAATCGATTCGATTGGACACGATTCAAAGCAATTCGACGCGATTCATCTCGTTTTGTTTCCATTTGGCTCGATTCGGCTAGAATTGGCTCTATTCGGCTATATCCTGCACTATTTGACTCTCTTCTTCTCAATTCTACTCTACTCTTCTCTACTTTGCTCTTTTTACCCTACTGTACTATATTCTATTCTTTCAATTCTGTACTGTTCTGTTCTATTCTAGTCTACCCTCCCTGCCCCTAGCCTACCCTTCTCTAGTCTATTTGATTAGATTCGATTTGACGCATTTCCACGCGATTCAACGCGATTAGGCTTGAATCAGCTCGATTCGGTTCGAATTGGCTCCATTCGGCTCGATTTGGCTTGAATTGCATCGATTCTACTGGATTCTGCTCGATAAGGCCAAATTTGACACTATTTGGCCCTATTCTGCTCTATTCGACTCTTTTCTACTCTATTCATCTCCATCTGTCTCTACTGGACTCCATTCAACTCCATTCCACACCATTCTACACTATTCTCTATTCTATTCTACCCTTCCCTATCCTAATCTATTCTAATCCATTCGATTTGATTTGAGCCAGTTAGAAGCGATTCGATGCAATTCGTCTTCTTTTGTCTCCATTCGGCTCAATTTGGCTATATTCTGCACTATTTGACTCTTTTCTACTCTATTCTATTCTGTTGTATTCTTCTATTCTGTCTCTCCTATGCTGTTGTACTCTCTTCTATTCTACCCTACCCAAACCTACTGCACCCCACCCAAATCTACCCTGCTTTAATCTATTTGATTCAATTCGATTCAATTCGACGTGATTTGAGAGGATTCGACTCGATTCGATGAGATCCGAAGGCATTTGAAGGGATTTGAACAGATTTGACGAGATTCCATGCGATTCAATGTGATTCAGTAGGATTCTATGAGATTTGATGCAATTCGAAGTTATTCGACCTGATAAAATGGGATTCAACACGAAATGAAGCAATCTGACCTTGTTTGATGCAAAACTATGTGACTTGACTCGATTTGATGTGATTCGATGTGATTAGACACTATTCGGTGACAGTCAGTGCGATTCTGCTTGATTCAGCTCAGTTAGGTGCGATTCAGCACTATATGGCTCTTTTTGGCTGTATTCTGATCCCTTCAGCTCTATTCGTCTCTATTCGGCCTATTCAGCTCTATTCGACTCTACTCTTTTCCCCTCTATTCTATTCCTTCTGTTCTAATCTCTTCTATCTTACTCTACTCTGTTCTATTCTACCCTCCCAACACCTACTCTAATCTATACTTTTCGATTGGACTTGACCTATTTAACGCCATTCGACGTGATTAAGCTTGAATCGGCTCGATTCGCATGGATTTGGCTCTATTCGGCTCATTTAGGATCCATTCACCTCGTTTTGGCTTGAATCGCCTTGATTCTGCTCGATTCGGCCTTATTCAGCCCTATTCTGCTCTATTCGATTCTTTTCTACTCTATTCATCTCTATTCGACTCCATTCTATTCCATTCCACACCATTCTACACTATTCTCCTCTATTCTATTCTACCCATCCCTATCCCAATCTATTCTAATTGATTCAATTTCATTTGACCCGATTTGAAGGGATTCAATGCGATTCGTCTTGTTTTGTCTCCATTCGGCTCAATTCGGCTAGGTTCTGCACTATTTGACTCTTTTCTACTCTATTCTATTCTGTTGTATTCTTTCTTTCTGTTCTGTTCAGTTCTCTCCTATTCTGTTGTACTCTATTCTATTCAACCCTACCCAACCCTACTTCACCCCACCCAAACCTACCCTACTTTATTTGATTCAATTCGATTCAGTTCGACGCGATTTGAGAGGATTCGACGGGATTTGACGAGGTCCGAAGCATTCCACGGGATTCAAAAAGATTTGACGAGATTCCATATGATTCGACGTGATTCAGCAGAATTCTATGAGATTTGACGCAATTCGAATTTATGTCACATGATACAACGCGATTTGCAGTGATTCGATGACATTCGATGCAATTCGACACAATATGAAATGATTCGACACGGTTTGACACAAAATGATGTGATTTGACGCTATTCCGTGAGTCGGTGCGATTCTGCTTGATTCAGCTCAATTAGGTGCGATTCGGCACTATACGGCTCTTTTCAGCTCTATTCAGCTCCATTCAGCTCTATTTTCTCTATTTGTCTCTATTCGGCCTATTCGGCTCTATTCAACTCTATTCGAGTCTATTCAACTCTACTCTTTTCCACTCTTTCTATTCTGTTCTAATCTCTTCTCTTCTACTCTACTCTATTCTATTCTACCCTCCCCTTCCCTCCCCTTCTCTAATCTATACGTTTCGATTGGATTCGACGTGATTAAGCTTGAATCAGCTCGATTCAAATCGATTTGGCTCTGTTCGGCTCAATTAGGCTCCATTCGGCTCAGTTAGGCTCCTTTCAGCTCGTTTTGGCTTAAATTGCTTCAATTCTGCTCGATTTGGCCTTTTTCGGCCCTATTCTGCTTTATTCGACTCTTTTCTACTCTATTCGTGTCTATTTGACTCCATTCTACTCCATTCTATTCATTCTACACCATTCTACACTATTCTGCTCTACCCTACCCTACACCACTCTAATTTAATCGAGTCAACGTGATTCCTCTCATTTCTTCTCCATTCGGCTCTGTTCGACTCTATTATACTCTAGTCTACTCTATTGTACTCTAGTCTACTCTTTATTCTATTGTAATATTTCTATTCTGTTCTGTTCTATTCTACTCTATTCTACCCTACCCTATTCTACACAACTCTAATCTATTCTAATCCATTTGATTGGAGTTGAATCAACCCATTCCGTAGCGATTCTGCTCGATTTTGCTCTAATCAAATCTCTTCTACTCTATTCCCCTCTACTCTACTCTAGCCTACTCTTTGCTGTATTCATTCTGTATTCTATTCTGCTCTGTTCTATTCTATTCTACTCTATTGTACCCTACCGTACCCTACCCTATTCGAACCTCCCCTACTCTATTCAATTCAATTCGATAAATTTTGACGTGATTTGGGTCGAATCAGTTCCTTTCATGTCCATTCGGCTCCATTTCTCTCGAACAGTGTCGATTCGGCTTGATTAGGCTCGATTCGGCTCCATTAGGCTCGATTCGCTGGATTCGGCTCGATTTGGCTCAATTCAGCTCGATTCGGCCCTCCTCGGCCCTATTCAGCACTATTCAGCTCTATTCAGCTCTTTTCTACTCTATTTGACTCCATTCGCTTCCATTGCTCATGATTCTACTCCATTCTACTCTACCCTACTCTAATTTACTGTAATTGATTCGATGGGCTTCAACATGGTTTGTCTCATTTTGTCTCCATTTGGCTCGATTCGACTCTGTTCTACTCTACACTATTCTGCTCTGCTCTACCCTTTTCTACTCTATTCTATTGTATTCTTTCAATTCTCTTCTACTGTGTTCAATTCTATTTTACTCTTTTCTATCCTACCCTACTCTAATCTATTCTACTGGATTCGATTCCATGCATTTCGATGCGATTCGGCTCAAATCGGCTCCATTGCACTCCATTCATCCCCCTTCAGCTCAAACCGGTCCGATTCAGCTCTAATCGGCTCCATTCGGCTCTAATAGGCTCTATTCAACTCTATTCGGCTCTATTAGATTCTACTGAACTCTATTATCTCTTTTCGACTGCAATACACCATTCTGCTCCATCCTTCTCTATTCAATTGTATTGTACTCTAATCTACTCTAGCCTATTCTAATCGATTGGATGTGATTTGACTTGAATCGATGGAGTTCAATGTAATTCGATGGGATCTGACGCGATATGGCACGATTTCGTAGGCTTCGGTGTGATTCATCTTGATTTCTATCATTTCGGCTCTCTTTGGCTCTGTTTAGCTGTATTTGGCTCTATTCGGCAATATTCAACTCTATTCTACTCTACTCTTCTATACTCTACAGCACTTGACCCTATTGTATTCTTTCAGTTCTGTTCTGTTCTGCTGAATTCTATTCTACCCTACCGTACACTAACCTTACCTGCCCTACACTAATCTGTTTGATTCGATTCGACACACTTTAATGTGATTCGACAAGATTTGTCTCGATTTAATTCGAATTTGGTCAATTCGGCTGCATTCAGCTCTGTTTGGCTCTATTCAACTCTATTTGACTCTTCTCTACTGTACTTGTCTCTACTTAATTCTATTCTATTCTTTCTATTGTGTTGTGTTCTGTTCTGTTCTATTCTAACCCCTCCTACCCTACACTCCTGTACTCTAATCTATTTGATTCGATTCAATGCATTTCACCCCGATTCCATGTGATTAGGCTTGAATCGGCTTGATTTAGCTCTATTTTTCTTGAATCAGGTCAATTCGGCTCGATTCTGCTCAGTTCAGCATAATTATTCTCAATCCAAACTTATTCGGCCCTGTTCAGCTCTATTCAACTCTTTTCTACTTTATTCATCTCTATTTGGCTCCATTCAACTCCATTCCACACCATTCTACTCTGTTCGACTCCATTCTACACTATTCTACTCTATTCTATTCTGTTCTACCCTACCCTACTCTAATCTATTCTAATCCATTCGATTCATCACGATTTGCCTCTTTCCCTCTCCATTCGACTCAATTCAGCTCGAATTGGATCTATTCATCTACATTCTGCACTACTCAACTCTGACTATTCTACTCAACTCTACTCCATTCTACTCTTTGTATTCTCTTCTATTCTACTCTTTTCTATGCTTCTGTGCACTACCCTACCGAATCCCAGCCTAACCTACACTACTTTTATCTGTTCAATTTATTCAATTCCATTCAATTTCGACCCCATTTGACACAATTTGACGGAATTTGGTGAGATTCCATGAGATTCGACGGGTTTTGGTGGGATTGGATGGAATTCAATGAGATTCGATGCAATAGGATGCGATTAGGTGCAATTTGGCTTGATTTAGCTCGGCTCATTTTGTTTGTCTCTATTTGGCTTGTTCCAGCTCCATTCGCCTACATTCAGCTCAAATCTGGTCGATTTGACTCCATTTGGCCCGATTCGGTCCTATTTGGCCGTATTCGGCGCTATTCGGCTCTCCAGTTCTTTTCTACTCTATTCATCTCTGTTCCCCTCCATATGAATCCATTCCACACCATTCTATCCTATTCTATTCTACAGAACTCTAAACCACCCTACTCTATACTAATCTAGTCTGTTCTTTTCTATTCTGTTGTATTCTATTCTCGTTTTCTATTTTCTCTATTCCATCCTATGCTACTCTACCATACCCTACACTAAACTAACCTATGCTGAACCTAATGCTGTTCTATTCTATTTTATTCTATTATCTCTGTTCCACCATATGCTACCCTACCCTATGCTCCCCCACCGCACCATACCCTACTACATAGGGGTACTCAATTAGGGTACTAATTAATGATACTAGGTTGGGCAAGGGTACTAGTTCAGGCTATTGTACTAGATAAGATTACTAGTTAAGGCAAGTGTACTAGTTAAGACTACTAGTTAAGGAAAGGGTACTAGTTAAGACTACTAGTTAAGGCAAGTATACTAGTTAAAGGTACTAGTAAGGCAAGGGTACTGGTTAACACAACTAGTTAAGGAAGGGTACTAGTTAAGGTCAGGGTACTACTTGAGGCTACTGGTTAAGGCAAGGCTACCAGTTAAGGGTACTAGTTCATGCAATGCTACTAGTTAAGGCAAGGGTACTAGTTCAGATTACTTATTTAGGGTACTTGTCAAGGCAAGGGTACTGATCAAGGCTAGTTGTCTAGGCTACTGATCTATGCCACTACTCTAGCTGACTAGTCCAGCTGACTAGTCTAGGCTACTACTATAGCCTTCTCTTGTCTACTCTGCTGCAGTCTACTTTTGTCTACCCTAGTCTACCCTATCATAAACTACCCTACCCTAACCTGTTCTAATCTATTCGATTTGATTCATTGCAAAGCATTTCGATGCGATTGGACTCGATTATGCTAGAATCGGCTCGATATGGCTCGATTCGGCACCATAAGCTCGATTCAGCTCGATTTGGCTCAAATCGCTTCGATTCAGCTGTTTTTGACTGGATTTGACTCGGTTCAGCCTTATTCGGCCCTATTTGGCTCGATTCTACTCTTTTCTACTCTATTTGTCTCTATGCGACTCCATTTTACTCCAGTCTACGCTATTCTGTTCTACCCTACCCAACCCTACTCTAATCTATTCTAATGGATTCGATTCGATGTGATTCGAAGCAATTAGACGCGATTCATCTCGTTTTGTTTCCATTTGGCTCGATTCGGCTAGAATTACCTCTATTCAGCTATATCCTGTACTATTTGACTCTATTCGATTCTATTCTACTCTGTTCTCTCCTTTGCTCTACCCTACTGTCCTATATTCTGTTCTTTCTAGTCTGTATTGTTCTATTCTATTCTACCCTCCCCGCCCCTCCCCTCCCCTTCTCTAATCTATTTGATTTGATTTGATTCGACGCATTTCCATGAGATTCGACGCCATTAGGCTTAAATCAGATTGATTCGCTTCAAATCGGCTCGATTTGGCTCCATTTCACTCCATTCAGCTTAATTTGGCTCGAATCACATTGATTCTCCTGGATTCTGCTCGATTAGGCCTTCTTTGGCCCTTTTCGGCCCTATTCTGATCTATTCGACTCTTTTCTACTCTATTCACCTCTATCCGTTTCTATTTGACTGCATTCTAATCCATTTCACACCATTCTACACTATTCTCCTCTATTCTATTCTGTATTGTTCTGTTCTATTCTACCCCTCCTTAACCTAATCTATTCTAATTGAGTTGATTTGATTTGACCCGATTCGAGGCGATTCAAAGCGATTCGTCTTGTTTTGTCTCCATTCGGCTCAATTCGGCTAGGTTCTGCACTATTTGACTCTTTTCTACTCTATTCTATTCTGTTGTATTCTTTCTATTCTGTTCTGTTCTCTCCTATTCTGTCGTACTCTATTCTATTCTACCCTACCCAACCCTACTACACCCCACCCAAACCTACGCTACTTTAATCTATTTGATTCAATTCGATTCAGTTCAACGCGATTTGACAGGATTCGAAGGGATTTGATGAGGTCTGAAGGCATTCGACAGGATTCAAAGAGATTTGATGAGATTCCATGCGATTTGACGTGATTCAGCAGAATTCTATGAGATTTCACGCAGTTCGAAGTTATTCCACGTGATACGAAGCGATTCGCCGTGATTCGATGACATTCGATGCAATTCAACTCTGTATGAAGCGATTCGACATGGTTTGACACAAAACGATGTGATTCGACATTATTCAGGGACGGTCGGTGCGATTCTGCTTGATTCAGCTCGATTAGGTGTGATTCAGCACTATACGGCTCTTTTCGGCTCTATTCAGCTACATTCAGCTCTATTTCCTCTATTCGTCTCTATTCAGCCTATTCAGCTCTATTTGACTCTATTCGAGTCTATTCGACCCTAATCTTTTCCACTCTACTCTATTTTATTCCTTCTATTCTGTTCTAATCTCTTCTATTCTACTCTATTCTATTCTAACCTTCCCTCCCCTTCTCTAATCTATACGTTTCAATTGGATTTGATGCATTGAATGCGATTCGACGTGATTAAGCTCAAATCGGCTCAATTCAAATCGATTTGGTTCTATTCAGCTCAGTTAGGCTCCATTCAGCTCAATTAGGCTCCACTTGGCTCGTTTTGGCTTGAATTGCTTTGATTCTGCTCGATTCGGCCTTTTTCGGCCCTATTCTGCTCTAATCGACTCTTTTCTACTCTATTCGTCTCTATTTGACTCCATTCAATTCATTCCACACCATTCTACACTATTCTGCTCTACCCTACCGTAACCACTCTAATTTACTCTAATCTATTCGACGCGATTCCTCTCATTTCGTCTGCATTCGGCTGTATTCAACTCTACTCTATTATACTCCAGTCTACTCTAGTCTACTCTTCTCTATTCTATTGTGTTGTTTCTATTCTGTTCTGTTCTATTCTACTCTATTCTACCCTACCCTATGCTACACAACTCTAATCTATTCTAATCCATTTGATTGGATTTGATTCAACACATTTCAACATGATTTGGCTCAATTTGGCTCTGTTCAAATCTCTTCTACTCTATTCCCCTCTACTCTACTCTAGCCTACTCTCTTCTGTATTTGTTCTGTATTGTTCTATTCTGTTCTGTTCTATTCTATTCTGTTTTATTCTATTCTACTCTACTCTATTCTACCCTACTCTACCCTACCATACCCGAACCTCCCCTACTCTCATCTATTCAATTCGATTCGACGAATTTTGACGCGATTCGGTTCAAATCAGTTCCATTCGTGTCCATTCAGCTCCGTATGGCTCAAAGAGTGTCGATTTGGCTTGATTAGGCTCGATTCGGCTCCATTAGGCTCAATTCACTGAATTCGGCTCCATTTGGCTCAACTCAGGTCGATTCGGCCCTCCTCGGCCCTATTCAGCACTATTCGGCTCTATTCAGCTCTTTTCTACTCTATTCAACTCCATTCGCTTCCATTGCACATGATTCTACTCCATTCTACTCTACCCTACTCTAATTTACTGTAATTGATTCGATGGGCTTCAACATGGTTTGTCTCATTTTGTCTCCATTTGGCTCGATTCGACTCTGTTCTACTCTACACTATTCTGCTCTGCTCTACCCTTTTCTACTCTATTCTATTGTATTCTTTCAATTCTCTTCTACTGTGTTCAATTCTATTTTACTCTTTTCTATCCTACCCTACTCTAATCTATTCTACTGGATTCGATTCCATGCATTTCGATGCGATTCGGCTCAAATAGGCTCCATTGTACTCCATTCATCCCCCTTCAGCTCAAACCGGTCCGATTCAGCTCTAATCGGCTCCATTCGGCTCTAGTCAGCTCTATTCAGCTCTAATAGGCTCTATTCAGCTGTATTAGACTCTACTTAACTCTATTACCTCTTTTCAACTCCATTAGACTCCATTAACTCCATTCTATACCATTCTATTCCATCCTTCTCTATTCTATTGTATTGTACTCTAATCTACTCTAGTCTATTCCAATCGATTGGATGTGATTTGACTTGAATCGATGGGATTCAATGTAATTCGATGGGATCCGACGTGATACGGCACGATTCCGCAGGATTCGGCGCGATTCGTCTTGATTTCTATCACTTCGGCTCTTTTTGGCTTTATTTGGCTGTATTTGGCTCTATTCGGCACTATTCAACTCTATTCTACTCTACTCTTCTGTACTCTACAGTACTTGACCCTATTCTATTCTTTCAGTCCTGTTCTGTTCTATCCTGTTCTGTTCTACTGCATTCTATTCTACCCTACCCTACCCTAACTTACCCTGCTGTAATCTGTTCTATTCTATTCGACACACTTGAACGGGATTCTACCTGACTCGGGTCCTATCGGCTCGATTCAGCTCCTTTCTGCACCATTAAACTTGATTCGGTTCTACTCGGCTCTTTTCCGCTCTATTCGGCTTTTTGGCAGTATTTGACTCTATTTGACTCTACTCTATTCTTTCTATTCTGTTCTATTCTACTCTATTTTATTCTACCCTACTGTACCCTAACCTTACCTGCCCTACACTAAACTATTTGATTCTATTCGACTCATTTCAACGAGACTCGACATGATTCGTCTTGATTCACCTCGAATTTGGTGGATTCAGCTGCATTCAGCTCTGTTAGGCTCTATTCAACTCTATTTGACTCTATTCTACTGTATTTTCCTCTACTTAATTCTACCCCATTCTATCCATTGTGTTCTGTTCTGTTCTGTCCTATTCTAACCCCTCCTACCCTACCCTCCTCTACTCTAATCTATTTGATTTGATTCAATGCATTTCAAAGTGATTCCATGTGATTAAGCTTGAATCGGCTTGACTTAGCTCTATTTGGCTTGAATCAGGTCAATTCGGCTCGATTCTGCTCAATTCAGCATAATTAGGCTCGATCGAACCTTATTCGGCCCTGTTGGGCTCTATTCAACTCTTTTCTACTTTATTCGTCTCTATTTGGCTCCATTCAACTCCATTCCACACCATTCTACTCTGTTCTACTCCATTCTACACTATTCTACTCTGTTCTACCCTACCCTACTCTAATCTATTCTAATCCATTTGATTCATCACGATTTGCCTCTTTTCCTCTCCATTCGACTCAATTCAGCTCGAATTGGATCTATTCATCTATATTCAGCACTATTCGACTCTCACTATTGTACTCAACTCTACTCCATTCTACTTTTTGTATTCTCTTCTGTTCTACTCTATGCTACTCTATTCTATTCTTCTGTGCCCTACCCTACCGAATCCCAGCCTATCCTACACTACTCTAATCTGTTCAGTTTAATTTGATTCCATTCAATTCGCCCTCATTTGACACAATTGGACTGGATTCAGTGAGATTCCACTAGATTCGACAGGTTTTGGTGGGGTTTGATGGAATTTGACAAGATTCGATGTGGTAGGATGCATTTAGGTGCGATTTGGCTCGATTTAGCTCGGGTCATTTTGTTTGTCTCTATTTGACTCTTTTTAGCTCCATTTGGCTCCATTGAGCTCGAATCTGGTCGATTCGACTCGATTCGGCTCGATTTGGCTTGATTCAGCTCTATTCGGCCCTATTTGACCCTATTCAGTGCTATTCGGCTCTATTCAACTCTTTTCTACTTTATTCATCTCTATTCAACTCCATTAGACTCCATTCCATTCCATTCTATTCTACAGGGGTACTCAATAAGGGTGCTAATTAAGGGTAGTAGTTCGGGTAAGGGTACTACTTAAGGCAAGGGTACTAGTTCAGGCTACCAGTTAAGCCCACTGTAGTAGTTATGGTACTAGTTAAGGCAAGGGTACTAGTTAAGTGTGCTAGTTAAGGCAAGGGCAGTATTTAAGGTTACTTGTTCAGGCCAACAGTACTAGTTAAGGCTACTAGTTAATTCAAGGGTACTAGTGAAGACTACTGGTTAAGGTAAGGGTACTAGTTAAGGTCAGGTTGGTAGGTAAGGCTACTAGTTAAGGGTACCAGTAAGGCAACGGTACTAGTTAAGGCTACTAGTTAAGGCTACTAGTTAAGGCAAGGGTACTAGTTCAGGGTACTAGTAGGCAAGGGTACTAGTTAAGACTACTTGTTTAGGCAAGGGTACCTGTTCATATGACTAATTTAGGGTACTTGTCAAGGCAAGGATACTATTCAAGGCTAGTTGTCTAGGCTACTGATCTATGCCACTAGTCTAGCTGACTAGTCCAGCTGACTAGTCTAGGATACTACTCTAGCCTTCTCTTGTCTACAGTAGTCCACTTTCGTCTACCCTAGTCTACCGTATCATAATCTACCCTATCCTAACCTATTCTAATCGATTTGATTCAATTCAAAGCATTTCGATGAGATTAGACGCGATTATTCTTGAATTGGCTCGATTCGGCACCATCAGCTCGATTCAGCTCAAATCGCTTCGCTTCAGCTCGTTTCGACTCGATTTGGCTCAATTCAGCCTTATTAGGCCCTATTCGGCTTAACTCGACTCTTTTCTATTTGTCTCTATTTGGCTCCATTTGAATCCATTCTACTCTATTCTGTTCTACCCTACCCTGCTCTAATCTATTCTAATGGATTTGACTCGACACGATTCAAAGCATTTCGACGCGATTCATCTCGTTTTGTTTCCATTTGGCTCGATTCGGCTAGAATTGGCTCTATTCAGCTATGTCCTGCACTATTTGACTCTATTCGACTCAATCCTACTCTACTCTTCTCTACCTTACTCCTCTACTCTACCTTACTGTACTATATTCTATTCTTTCTGTTCTGTACTGTTCTGTTCTATTCTATTCTACCCTCCCTGTCCCTACCCTACCCTTATCTCATCTATGATTCGATTCGACGCATTTCCACGCGATTCGACGCCATTAGGCTTGAATCAGCTCGCTTCAGTTCGAATCGGCTCGATTTGGCTCCATTTCACTCCATTTGGCTTGATTTGGCTTGAATTGCATCGATTCTGCTGGAATCTGCTTGATTAGGCCTTCTTTGGCCCTATTCGGCCCTATTCTGCTCTATTCGACTCTTTTCTACTCCATTCGTCTCTATCCATCTCTATTTGACTCCATTCTATTCCATTCTACATCATTCTACACTATTCTCCTCTATTTTATTCTACCCTTCCCTACCCTAATCTATTCTAATTGATTCGATATGATTTGAAACGAATCAAAGCGATTCAATGCGTTTTGTCTCCATTAGGCTCAATTCAGCTATGTTCTGCAATATTTGACTCTTTCTATATTCTGCTGTATTCTTTCTATTCTGTTCTGTTCTCTCCTATTCTGTTGTACTCTATTCTATTCTACCCTACCCAACCCTACTGCACCCCACCCAAACCTACCCTACTTTAATCTATTTGATTCAATTTGATTCAGTTCGACGAGATTTGACAGGATTCGATGGTATTTGATGAGATCCGAAGGCATTCGATGGGATTCAAAGAGTTTTAATGAGATTCCATGCGTTTCAACTAGATTCAGCAGAATTCTATGAGATTTGACGCCATTCGAAGTTATTCGACGTGATACAACGCGATTCGCCTTGATTCGATGACATTCGACGCAATTTGACGCAATATGAAGCGATTCGACCCGGTTTGATGCAAAATGATATCATTGGATGTGACTCAACATGATTTGATGCGATTCGACGCTATTCGGCGACAGTCGGTGCGATTCTGCTTGATTCAGATCGATTAGGTGCGATTCGGCACTATACGGCTCTTTTTCGGCTGTATTCAGCTCCATTCACCTCTATTCGTCTCTATTCGGCCTGTTAAGCTCTATTCGAACCTACTCTTTTCCAATCTATTCTATTCCTTCTAATCTGTTCTAATCTCTTCTATTCTATTCTACCCTCCCCTCCCCTACTCTAATCCATACGTTTCGATTGGATTTGACACATTTAATGTGATTCAACACGATTAAGCTTGAATCTGCTCAATTCAGACCTATTTGGATCTATTGGCTCAATTAGGCTTCATTTGGCTCGTTTTGGCCTCAATTGCTTCGATTCTGCTCGATTTGGCCTTATTTGGCCCTATTCTGCTCTATTCGACTCTTCTACTCTATTCGTCTCTATTTGACTCCATTCTACTCCATTCCTTTCATTCCCCACAATTCTACACTATTCTGCTCTACCCTACCCTACCCCTCTCTAATGTACTCTAATGGATTTGATGCGATTCCTCTCATTTCATCTCCATTCGGCTCTATATTTTTTTTCTATTATACTCTATTCTACTCCTCTCTATTCTATTGTTTCTATTCTGTTCTGTTCTATTCTACTCTATTCTACCCTACCCTATACTACCCAACTCTAATCTATTCTAATCCATTTGATTGGATTTGACTCAACCCATTTTGACATGATTCGGCTTGATTCGGCTCTATTTGGCTCTGTTCAAATCTATTCTACTCTACTCTATTCCCCTCTACTCTACTCTAGCCTACTCTTTTCTGTATTCGTTCTGTATTGTTCTGTTCTATTCTATTCTATTCTGTTTTATTCTATGCTACTCTAGCCTATTCCACCCTACCCTATCATACCTGAACCTCCCCTACTCTAATCTACTCAATTCGATTCAACAAATTGTGACGCGATTTGGGTCAAATAGGTTCGATTCGTGTCCATTCAGTTCCATTTCGCTCGAATAGTGTCGATTCAGCTTGATTAGGCTCGACTCGGCTCCATTAGGATCGATTTGCTGGATTCGGCTCGATTTGGCTCAATTCAGCTCAATTCAGCTCTCTTTGGCCCTATTCGTCTCTATTCGGCTCTTTCCTACTCTATTTGACCCCATTCAATTCCATTGCACACCATTCTACTCCATTCTTCACTATTCTACTCCACCCTACTCTACTGTAATTTATTTGATGGGATTCGACGCTATTTGTCTCATTTCGTCTCCGTTTGGCTCAATTCGACTCTATTTGACTCTGTTCTACTCTACTCTACACTATTCTGCTCTGCTCTACCTTTTTCTACTCTATTCTGTTGTATTCTTTCTATTCTCTTCCTCTATGTTCAATTCTATTCTACTCTTTTTTATCCTACCTTACTCTAATCTATTCTACTGGTTTTAACTCCACGTACTTTGATGGGATTCGGCTCAAATTGGCTCCATTGCACTCCATGCATCCCCCTTCGGCTCAAATCAGTTCGATTCATCTCTAGTCGGCTCCATTTGGCTCTAGTCAGCTCTATTCAGCTCTAATATGCTCTGTTCAGCTCTATTCGGCTCTATTAGACTACTCAACTCTATTATCTCTTTTCAGCTCCATTACACACCATGCTTCTCCATCCGACCCTATTCTTCTGTATTCTATTGTCTTGTACTCTACCCTTTTCTAGTCTATTCTAATCGATTGGATTTGATTTGACTTGAGTCGATAGGATTCAATGCAATTCGACGGGATTTGATGCGATATGGCACGATTCCACAGGATTCAGTGCGATTCTTCTTGATTTCTATCGCTTTTGCTTTTTTTGGTTCTATTTGGCTGTATTTGGCTCTATTAGGCAATAGTCAACTCTATTCTATACTCTACACTACTTGACCCTATTCTATTCTTTGTTCTGTTCTATTCTATCCTGTTCTGTTCTACTGCATTCTATTCTACCCTACCCTACCCTAAGTTACCCTACTGTAATCTGTTCTATTCTATTCAACACACTTGAATGGGATTCAACCTGATTCAGGTCATATCAGCTCGATTCAGCTCCTTTTTGTGCCATTAAACTCGATTCGGTTCTATTTGGCCCTTTTCCTCTCTATTCGGCTCTTTTCAGCAGTATTCGACTCTATTTGACTCTAGTCTAGTCTATTCTTCTCTATTCTTTCTGTTCTGTTCTATTCTACTCTATTCTATTCTACCCTACCCTACCCTAACCTTACCTGTCCTACACTCATATATTTGATTCGATTCGACACAATTCAATGCAATTTGACACGATTCGTCTCGATTCACCTCGAATTTGGTTGATTCAGCTGCATTCAGCTCTGTACGCCTTTTTCTGGTTCTATTCAATTCTATTTGACTCTATCTTATTATGCTCGACTCTATTTAATTCTATTCTATTCTATCTATTGTGCTTTGTTTTGTTCTATTCTAACCTCTCCTACCCTACCCTCCTCTACTCTATTCAATTAGATTCAATGCATTTTGACCAGGCCAGGGTAGTAGTTAAGGATACTAGTAAAGGCAAGGTTACTAGTTAAAGGTACTAGTAAGGCAAGGCTACTAGTTAAGCCTACTAGTCAAGGCAAGGCTACTAGTTAGTTCAAGGGTACTAGTTAAGTCAGCTAGTTAAGGCAGGAGTACTAGTTAAGGCTATTAGTTAAGGCGAGGGTACTCGTTAAGGCAAGTGTACTAGTTAAGTCTACTGGTTAAGGCAAGAGTACTAGTTAAGGCTAGTTGTTAAGGCAAGGCTACTACTTAAGGGTACTAGTTAAGACAAGGGTACTAGTTCATGCTACTTGTAAAGGCCACTAGTTAAGGGTGCTAGTAATGTAAGGGTACTAGTTAAGATTACTGGTTAAGGCAAGGGTACTAGTTCAGGTTACTAATTTAGGGTACCTTTCAAGGCAAGGGTACTATTCAAGGCTAGTTGTCTAGGCTACTGATCTATGCCACTAGTCTAGCTGACTAGTCCAGGTTACTAGTCTAGGCTATTACTTCAGCCTTCTCTTGTCTACTCTACTGCAGTCTACTTTTGTCTACCCTAGTCTACCCTATCATAAACTACCCTTCCCTAACCTCTTCTATTCTAATCGATTTGATTCTATTCAAAGCATTTCTATACGATTAGACGCAATTATACTTGAATCGGCTCGATTCAGCGTCATCAGCTCGATTCAGCTCGATTTGGCTAGAATCGCTTTGATTCAGCTCGTTTCGAATCGATTTGGCTCTGTTCATCCTTATTTGGCCCTATTCGGCTCGATTTGACTCTTTTCTAATCTATTTGTCTCTATTCGACTCCATTTGACTCCATTCTGCTCTATTCTGTTCTACCCTACCCTACTCTAATCTATTCTAGTGGATTCGATTCGACACAATTCGAAGCAATTTGACACGATTCGTCTCGTTTTGTTTTCATATGGCTCAATTCAGGTAGAACTGGCTCTATTCAGCTATATCCTGCAGTATTTCACTCTATTCGACTCTATTCGACTTAATCCTATTCTACTCTTCTCTACTCCTCTGCTCTACCCTACTGTACTATACTCTTATTCTTTCTATTCTGTACTGTTTTATTAGATTCTATTCTACCCTCCCCGCCCCTCCCCTACCCTTATCTCATCTATTTGATTCAATTCAATTTGATGCATCTCCACAAGATTCGACGCGATTAAGCCTGAATCAGCTCGATTTGGTTCAATTCGGCTAGATTTGGCTCCATTTCACTCCATTCGGCTTGATTTGGCTTGAATTGCATCGATTCTGCTGGATTCTGCTCGATTAGGCCTTCTTTGGCCCTATTCTGTTCTATTCGGCTCTTTTCTACTCTATTCGTCTCTATCCGTCTCTATTTGACTCCATTCTATTCCATTCCACACCATTCTACACTATTCTCCTCTATTCTATTCTACCCTTCCCTACCCTAATCTATTCTAATTGATTTGATTTGATTTGAAACGAATCAAAGCAATTCAATGCGTTTTGTCTCCATTCAGCTCAATTCAGCTATGTTCTGCACCATTTGACTCTTTTCTACTGTATTCTATTTTGTTGTATTCTTTCTATTCTGTTCTGTTCTCTCCTATTCTGTTGTACTCTATTCCATTCTACCCTACCCAATCCTACTGCACCCCACCCAAACCTACCCTACTTTAATCTATTTGATTCAATTCGATTCAGTTCCACACGATTTGACGGGAATCGACGGGATTCAACGAGATTGGAAGGTATTTGATGGGATTCGAGGAGTTTTAATGAGATTCCATGCGATTTGACGTGATTCAGCAGAATTTTATGAGATTTGACACAATTCGAAGTTATTCGACGTGATACGATGCGATTTGCCGTGATTCGATGACATTCGTTGCAATTCGACACAATATGATGCAATTCGACCAGGTTTGACTCAAAATGATATGACTGTACGTGATTCGATGTGATTCGACGCTATTCAGTGACAATCGGTGCGATTCTCCTTGATTCA